>NC_084995.1:0-300000 GCF_963854185.1 Sardina pilchardus
TTCTGCTATATCTGTGAATATATATTTGTCTGATCATGTTGTATAACTATGTTTTTGTGCTCCATCTAATATTTGTGTGACTATGTGTTTCATTGTATATCTATGTCTTACCAAAAGAAGGCCTACACTTTTTATGTTAACATAGGCTATACAAAAAACAACACAACATAAAACATAACATTAACATAAACATAAAAATAAAACGATTGCTGCTACAGCCCCAACTATTTCTACAAGCATTATTATTTTTATTATCATTATTATTATTGACAGTAATAATTCCAAAGAATAATGATGACATCATTTCTATCATCATCATTTATTATCATTAACTCATTGGCTGCCAGCGATTTTCAGTGCAGAGCGCTCCATACTGCCAGACGTTTTACAGCATTTTGACTGTTTTTCCAAGATTCACCGAACGGTGAGCTTTATGACTACAGATGGTACGGGTTGAGAATGCTCCTTTCTTTCCCGCACATCGGGACTCCCGAAGCATCGGGACTTTAATTAAAACTGCAACCGCAAGGGGGCAACATAAGACCGCCTTAATAAAATGAAGGTTCGGCTCATACCGGAAAACACGGAAAAACCCGAAGACACCGCGCTGGTGACAAGCGGAGAAAAGAGACATCACGCTCGGCATGTCAGATTGCAGTTTCAGAGTTTTCGAATGTTTTACAGCGTACCTCACAGCTGGCTCTCTCACTCGACGTAGCCTATAACTCAGTCAGTCCAGCAGAGATGCCAGAGCAACGTTTTGGTCAATGGAGAGGGAGAGAAATGCTCCGCATATCCGTCTCATTTAATCCGTCTCATTTAATCATTAAAATGAAGGTGATGACTGGCGAAATTATAATCAAACCACGTTTCAATAAACCATTGTTGAAATTAATGAAAATGGTTTTAGAAGCCTTCAATTCAACCTGAAAGACTCGATATAGGCAACCTTAGATTAATTCATTAATTCATTACGGTTACAAGACCGCATTTCCGTGAATAGGCTATTATTGTCAAGGCGAAGACGAAAGAGATGGACAAGATGGACATTTAGGCTACATTTATGTTAGGAATACTTAGAAATGTGTAGGCCTATAGGCTATTTTAAAACGGAGGCATGTTCATTTTAACCGGCGACGCTGGGTAGCTTACCCAGCACTTTATCACAGATGTTGTCCCCACCACTTTTGACAACTGAAAATAAAATGTATTTAACAGAAATATCTTTAATAGGCCTACATGCCTATCATGTCACTTTACTTATAACCGTAGGCTACATGATTGGAGAAGATCGCGCATTTTGTAACATTATAACAATGGATGGTCAGATATGCGATAGGGCAGTGAGGGTGATTCATTGTAACCATCGACTAGTAGGCCTAGCTCCGCAAAAGAAGTTTCTAGCAACTTAGAATATATGGATCTCGTTATGCATGTTCATGTTGATTCAGAGATAGACATAGACTACCGTGGGCTACTGTGCGTCAATATAACAGCATTTTATCATGTGGTGAATTAATGACTAACGTCAGTTTAACATGTCAGAACTTTTGATCGGCGTTTCAAGTGCATGCCGCGAATAAATGAACTCGACTGACTGAATCCTTTATATTTCTTGGCTAAGTGCGAAGAGATTGACACTCGAACTGTGGCGTAACTGGTTGAGGCATCTTACTCATACGTCAGCGACCGGGGTTCAAAACTTACTCTACGAACCTCAGGAACCCATTAAGACAAGAGGCATTATTTTATTAAAAAGTTTTGCGATTTTTTTATGATTGCGATGTCTGCTGAAAAGAAAAGTTAATATGTGAATTCGTGGTTCAGCGCACGCACGCACACACACACACACACACACACACACACACACACACACACACACACACACACACACACACACACACACACTTTTACATTTACATAATAGGGCTCGGGCACACGCCTTGCATTCTAGGAATATCGCCGCCATTTGGTAGCGCACTGAACGTAATATCCATTCATTCAGATGCACAAGACAAGAAGCAGAAATATAGTAGCGATTTATTCTTTTCCTCTTGCGATCGTGGGTTGCACTGTTACACCCCACTACACAGCAACATACTACCAAGAAGGCAAAAACTAAGTAACAGGAACACACTAAAAGGCGGGAGTAAATCCATAGTAATCCATAGTAAACTAAGGAGTGAAGCTGCCAATGTGGCTGTGCCCGCGAAGTTTTGATGTCATGATCCCGAGCCCTAGTGTCAGGAAGTGTCTGTCGAGAGAGAGGGGGGAGGGAGGCAATCGTCCTCAATGCCGCATACAGGTAGGCTATAATGTCTAGTGAACTGGTTAGACAAGTGTGGGGGAGGGGGAATGATCGCACAAGACAATTGCTCTTCATGAAATGGGTAGTCTCACAGACGTTTGTCGATGTTTAAACGTAGCCTACTACATCACTTGCGAAATCGGACGTGGCACATAGAATTATTAGGCTACTGGATTTAATATAGCATAGACTTTGTTCATCCTATATTAGCCTATATTAAAATGTAATGTGCTGCGGGGAAGCATTGGGGAAGCATTGGGGAAGTCAGTTTAAGTTGTCCTGTAACAGTTTGCCTCTTATTATAATCAAGAGTATGCAGCCACTACGCACATAATAGTCTAGGTTACGGGCGGATGCGAGCAACCCCATGCAAAAGAAGGCCTTAAGTTAACGGACTGAAGGCCTGTTTACATGTCAAACATGCATTAAATCTAAGAAACGAAAAACTCAAATATCATGTATTGTGTCGTAAACAGTTAATGACTTCGTGGCCACTATGCGCAACTGCATCGCGCAGTGAGCTGAAGGATAGGAGGACCGACACTTACTAACACAAAGCTTTGTAAAGCACTAACAACCACCCCTCAAAGTTCATTGTCCATAAGTCCAAACAATAAGTATAAAAATCCGACAATCCAAAACGATAACGTGATCTCCCAGAAACGAAAAACAAGTTTGTTGAGTAGCCTAGTCCTTCCAACAATCTCAGCTTTTGCGTTTGTTAGATAAAAGGCATTCTGTCCTGCTGTATTCCAATGAGAAAAAATCATCCACAAGGTAGGCTAAGGGTCACGGTAATGCAGCATGCAGGAATCTATATACGCACAAAACGAATGAATGGATTATATCGGCCAAAACGAATGAATGGGTTGGGAGAGTCGTCTGGCTGTGTCAGCAGACTGCAGTCGGTCTCGAGGGGTTAAATAGCGCACGTACTTGAATTTTAATCTGAAGAAGACCACACGAAAATCAAATCAAATCAAAAAAGAAGGATTTCAAGTGTGCGAACCTTTTTCCATTTTGTTTATGATTTAGCCTACTCTTGTTCTGCACCTTGACCGGGGATGTACACAACTTTTTTACTACACTTGAATTTTAAACCAACTCTTCTCTAGCCTATATCCTATACCATACTTTAATAATCAGATGTTATGCTCATTTTTGTAGGCTACACCTCACCGGCAAGCACGCACGCAAATGCTGCTTTTGCACATCTACAATATTGGCCAGGCTATATAGAATAGGCTTTTAGGACTGTATTTTGCCTTCGTGCAACTTTAGTTGTGCTCAATCTAAATTATTGTCAGTAAGGATAGGTCATATTACCAAATGGCGAACCTCGAAAATTATTTAGGATATAGAGCCGTGTCCATTACGCATGCAGTTATTGTTTAGGCTATTGTTTTATTTGAGTGTTTTTGTCTACCATGGCAAACATAGTTGAAACGTTCGCTCTAAACTTAAGTATTTCCAATCGGCTTTCACAAAACCGATGAGGTCCAGATCTCAGTGGCCTCATAGCTGCCTACAGCCATGCATAGTAAGCCTAATGATAGCCTAATAGTTATGACATTAATAGCCTATTAATGACCTCATGTCGGAATGGCACGTTGTTTGAAAAAAAAAGTTAAATAGGCCTAGGCCTACCGCCGAGTGGGGATAAATCGGAATGAACAGCGGATACCAGCTGGGTTGTAAAACATTACTGTATTCGTTGATCTTATCGATGCAGTCCTTGCGGCCACTTCTCCCCATCGTAGGAAACTGTGTGGCAGTGCTTGCTTGCCCTTCGATCCATCCCAGTTGGTGGTTTTGCACCTGTCCCTGAGTTATGGTATATGAGTAAGCGCTTATGCTCTAACCGCATAATAAAAGCAGCACCTGCAGCAGTGCTTATGGCAAGGCTATTAACACCTGTCACTGAGCTATGGACAAGCAGTTATGCTCGAAAATTATCATAATGACAGACACACCTAATTGTATGGCTCTATGTTTAAACACATCAAATTAGCAAGCATTTCCGCAGCAACGTTTGCTTTCTTTTTCTGTCGGTCCGCGGTTGCTTGGTCAATTGCGCAGCAAATTATCAGATCACCGGACCTAATTTCACCCCATGTCTCGCGGACCAGCAGCAGTCTCCACATTTCGCGGCCCATAGTTTGAGAAACGCTGCATTAAAGTGTCATTAGGTTGTAGGCTATATGTTTAGTGATTTCTTTGTGTGTTTTTCATTGTAGTGTGTGTGCATTGAGTAGTTCCTTAAAATACGGAACAAAGAGCGTCCCGTAGCCTATCTGTTCAATACGGAAGAAGACTAACTATTACTTATATATTTCTTATAACGAAACGCGAAGAAAAAATACGAGGACTGACCATCTCGTTTCTCCGCGTTTCCCCCAATACCATGGCGACAAAGATAAATAAATATGATTTGACATTTAAGCTGATTGCTGACAAATGTGCCACACAATTCGGGAGAAGCAGCGGACAGGAGCGCCACCACAAGCAAGCACTTCTAGCCCAAATTAACATGGCAACGTTGCCTATGACTAAAGTGTCTAAGTAGGCTAGTCCTACTAATATTACATTTGATTGGTAGCATGTTTGTAGCGCGCCAGTTTACCCATCCCCTACATCAAAACAGCTTAGAATCAACCAAAGAATCAGCTGTGTCGGCGTTAGGCTGTAGGCGATTTTCTATAACCATTTTCATTCATTTCAACAATGGTTCATTGAAACGTCGTTTGAATAATTTCGCCAGTCATCACCTTCATTGTAATGATTAAATGAGATTAAGGAGTCGACTATTGACGGATATGCGGTCTTCATCATTTTGAAATGCGGGATGAAACTTTCTGCCACCTGGTGGTTGTTTGGGTACATTGCCTTAGGCTCGAAAAAAATCGGCTTGACGGCCTGCGGGATCTCTTCGGGAGTCCCGCGGGAGAAGGTGCATTCTCAACCCGTACCCACTGTATGTAAACACCGAAGGAACCAAATGAAAGAGTAGACTCTCTTCTTTCACCAGGAAAAAACGGCTTGTTTCTATCGTTTTCCGTTCTTTAGTAATCGTCAGTAGAACATGGGTTAGTTTTGCTAAAAACACCTGTTTTTGACCAAAACATGGAGAAAACGATCTTTTTGTGAAAATCAACTTTTTAACGTTAGCGTTTCAGTAGTATGTCAACCACGATTGCACTGTTATCTCGTCAGTCTCGTCAAGGTTGCTAGGGACTCTGATGGTCGCTAAAGACTCTGAACAGGATGCTAGACTTAGCAAGCTAGCACTAGCAAGGTTGTTGTTAGTCTATATCGCAATATCCAATGTAAATGGATCATACCGTTCACGTGTTTTCCATCCTTGATGTAAGCAGTAAGCATATTTATTCCCTGCATCGCGTGCAAACTAGATCCACTGTGGTCGATCTTCAGTGTGTTTGCTAGTTGTCTCTGCATGACTTGTGCACTCTAGGCAGATACTAATGATCCAAATGGCACTGTTGCCATCTAGAGGTTCGGATCGCTAGTGCAGTCTGTTTACAAGCCTGAAACTCTGCCAGATCGTTCCCAAGCCCACCCAGGAGCCCTCCCCATTGAAAAACGCAATTGACGTCTAAAGACGTCAATGGCAGTCAACGTATGTGTCTGAAATGACGTTTAAAGACGTCAATGGCAGTTAATGAGTTAAACAAGATAAGGTCACTCAAATGTTTTGCGTGTGTAATAATCAGTCCCTATTGCCTTAAACTACCTTATCATTGCAATTTCAGCTTTCTTATCCCTTTTCCTTCACTCACATTTAAATTCTTTCCATCAAGCGACATCAAACCATTTTCAATGATCAATTGCTGCCTGCCTTCAAAAATCCTACTATTTGGATTATCAAACCGGATTTCAAACCGTGTAAGGGCGCTTTCAGACCTATTTTGTTCCGAATCATGGGCTGAATCGGAACAAATTCGTGTTGGTTCGGTTCGTTTCGTGTTCACACTGCCAACATTTGAAGCGGAACAAATGATGTAAATGATGTAAACAAGCACACGTGAAAAGATGTAAACAAGCACACGTGAGCTGTTCTAAACGAACCCACACGCGCTACGTTATCTGATTGGTCACATTTTGACAGCAGCCTTGTTAGCCTAGCAGCTAGTTTACCATAATGGATTACCAACCGATCCACCTATTGATAGCTTTGGTAGCGATAATTTGGCTGGCATACCAGAGCACTACACATCAACAAAACGTTCAATTTGAACGTGACTCAAGAAGACGCCGTGACAATTTGTTGCTGTTGTACCGGATCAGAAGGCGGACTGCCACTCAAAACCGCAGGAGAAGGCTAGCGCTAACGGACGCATACAGCCAACAACTCACCCAACAACTGTTCAGAAGATGGATAAGGTACGTAAAAGAGGATATTTGCAGTAATGTAGCACATAGAGAAAGAAATTAAAACAAATCACTTACACTAACACTGCTAACACAGCTATCCAACTTCTCCCTCTCCTGAAAGTATATCCAGGCAGCTAACGAAAACGTTTCTGCAGTCAATAAGTGCTTTACTGTCAAGTGATCAAAGGCAGACCAATGATCCGGGTGCGCCTTGTGATTAGTTTGAGATTCGTTCCACACTGCAAAAAGTGATAGATGCAAACTAGAATGTTTTTATCTTGATAAGGCCTAACAATGTTAGGCCTTATCAAGATAAAAACATTCTAGTTTGCATTGTTTTAGTATGATAACTTATTGTAAGATTAACTTAAAACTAGTCAAAATCTTCTTTTTCTCTTTTGAATTAAGACAAATAACGAGCAAATGTATCTGCCAATGGAAAAAGAAAATGTTGCCTTAATTTAAGATGAGATTTAAGATTTAAGGATGAGATTTAAGTTATTTGATATTATTTGTTGTATTAAGACAATGACATGGAAACTAATATTGTTATATACAAATAAGCAATATCTGTCTTTTTCTTTCCTTACAGAGACATATGGGTATATCCACGTACCAATGCTTGGTGGCCACACGTCCTCTCTACATGGACCGACTGGTTGCAGAATTTCCGGATGCGAATAGACACCTTCATGCTTTTATGTGATACCCACCGGCCGTGGTTGACACGTAACAACACCAAATACAGAAAGCCAGTTCCAGTAGAGGTTCGGGTGGCTATCTGCATCTGGAGACTGGCAACCACATTGGAGTACCGCTCCATCTCTCATTTATTTGGTGTTGGCTTGTCAACATGTTGTGCTGTAACTCAGGAAGTATGACCCATTAATGTGGTCATGAAACCTAAATATATTAAAACACCATCTGTGGTAGAGTTTAGGTTGATGGCAATACAAATGTAACATAAACTACACATTTCCATCCTTTTCACTTTTAGAATCAAAACATAATATCTTGACAACATTTCAGTAACTAGGAAATTATAAACAAAATATATTCATAGCCTACCCATAGGCCTTCTGGAAACGTTGACTCTTGTGCACGCAACTCATGTTTATTAAATTTCATGGTTATGCATGGCTTTAGATTAATATTTAGTTTATAATTTCCTAGTTACTGAAATGTTGTAAAGATATTATGTTTTGATTCTAAAAGTGAAAAGAATGGAAATGTGTAGTTTGTTACATTTGTATTGTTTGAGCCAATGACAATTGACCTAGAGGTCAAGGGTAATCAGGAAATAAGAAACAACACCAGGGAGAAGAAGGGAGAAGACAACTGCCGAGCGGGAAAGGTTTACCGCAGACTAACACAATTATAGCCTTTGTGTTTAGTGGGTAAAACACTTACTTAAACATTACTGCTAGACGGTGAAGTTGTGTTGGAAGTGAAAACTTTGAGACGAGAATTTCCCACGAGTATAAAGCCTTCAGCTAGTCAGCAAGACCTAGCTGGCTGCTAGCACGATGCGACTTGTCAATGACTTTGCGTGAGATAGCCTGCACGGCCACTCTCTTGGAACCTCCACGAGCCTTGCTGAAGACTTCTGTCCATCTGGTCCATCCATGACATCTAGCCTACACGCTGAGTTTTCTTTGTTGCGCTGCCGGAGCTATGTGCTGGAGTGGCGTGAAAGAGCCATTTTGGTTTTAGGCTTCAACGCACACCAGCAACGTTATAGGCCTGCCACACGAACTCTGACAGCTGGTTGGGTAGCCTACTCATTTTTTATTTATTTACTTAATAACTGCCGGCTATAGTATAGGGTTTGATATTTTATTTTGATGGAAAAGAAAACCATTGTTTGCTTGGATGTTGGTTGTATTACATTTGATACCTGAAACTGAAAGTTAGCCTATTGAAAACTATTGAAGATTGAGTGCATGTGTGATGAATGTGTAAATAAGAGTAAATAGAATTTGCATATAATTTAGGGATCACTAAGCTAAGTGGTTATATTTCAAATAGAGGTGATGAATGAACGCTTGGATTAATTTGTTTATTTAATACTTTAAAGAACTCAGGATAGCTACCCATGGCAACGAGGCGCTACAATATATGGTTTTGCAAAATTCATTGCTGAAATAAACTCTTTGAAGTCATGACTTGAGTATGGTGTTTGTTGTTATTATACTTGAAGTTAGACTCTCTGTTCCAGAAATGTAAATTTACAGAAATGAAACCTACATGACAGTGTAATGACACTTCATGACATGTTCAGGAAACATCTCAGATGGTTTACTGTACTTGAGGTCAAAGTTAAGCATTCATGACACTGTCAGAAAACTATTTTGGTCAGTAATAGTTCTTTGTGACAGCTTAATGACAAGTCAAAACTGTACCACTGTAGTTGAGGTCAAGAAAAGTATTCACGACCAATTCATAATGGTGTCATGACAGCCAATTGCTCAGGCTCATCATTTAAAAAACCTAAAAGATAAGTCAGGCCAAACACAGTTATATGTCAAGTTGTCACGACAATATTGTAAACGGATTACATTTTCTTGCCTAATGTCAAGTTGTCATGGCAAAGATGCCGTCAGATAATGTCATCTTGCCTAATGTCAAGTTGTCATAATGATGACGCTCAAACAATGTCAACTTAATTACAAAGCCATAAATGGAAGAGCACCCGAATATATTAAAGATCTTCTAGTCCCATATAATCCACCCAGACCCTTACGATCACAAAATTCTGGACTTCTTGTAATTCCAAGAATTTCAAAAACTACAGTAGGAGGCAGAGCCTTTTGTTACCGCGCACCCCTCCTCTGGAATAATCTTCCTCCCTCAATTCGATTAGCAGACACCCTCCCTATTTTTAAGTCTAGACTTAAAACATATCTCTTTAGTGCTTCCTATAGTTAGGTATGGTGCAGTGTGGAACTTCAACCACCTCAGGGTCTTACTGGAACGGACCACCTCTGCTGTGGGCTTGTGTGACTGGTGCCCCAGTCATGCATCCCATGGTGGCTACTGACCACACCTGAGCTGGTGCTGACCACCCTCCACCATGCCTTAGGGAGGGTCCCGCGTGCTGTCTGTTGCGCGTGCGGGCATTTGTTCATTCACTGCGCATGCGGGCTTTTGTCCATTTGCGCCGTTTCGGTCATGGGCCTTCCCCGGGTGGGCTTGCGCATCATGTCTGGGCTGCGCGCCTGGGTGGTGTGGCTGGGTGCTCTGGGCCGGTCGGGGTCCGTTCGCGGGTGGCGTTGCTCGTCCGCGGGGGGCCTCCCGTCGCCGTCTGTAGATGGGGGGGGGGGGGGGGGGGGTTCGTGTCGGCTCCATTCGCCAGTGGCTCTGCGTGGACGTATATTGGCGGTCTGGCTGGGGCATACGGTCTGATCAGATGTGCACGGCTGTGCATTTAGACGGGGGAGGAGGGAATGCTGGGAGTGGATGGCGGAGGGGAGGGCTGTTGCGGCATTGTATTTGGACTGGGCTCGCGGTCCGGGCCTTCTTGGGGTGGTGTTTCTAGAGTGGAAGTCCAATGGTTTTAACGATTTTAATTACATTACACCAATGTCCAATGATTTTAACGATTTTAATTACACTACATCGCCTCCCTACGCCTCCCGACCCTGTCAACAGGATGACAGGATGACACGTCCAAAGGCATGAAGCATTCTGGACTTTTGCTCTGGGGGCGCTGCTTCCGGGGGGCCTGGGCGGCGGGGCGGATCAGACTGTGTGTCCTGGTCGGGCCGTGGTGTGTGTTCGCGCGGTGTTGTGGTTGGGGTGGGGCTGGCGCGGGCCCCGTTCTCTCTGCTCGCGGATGGTGGTGGGGGGTGTCTGCGGATGGGTGGCGCCGCCTGTGGGCGGACTCTGGCTGGCCATGCTCGGCCATGCTGCTCCGACGCGCGGTTCAGAGGTGGTGTGTGGGTTCGCCTGGGGGGGGGGGGGGGGGGCATTGGGGGGGGCATTGTGGGTGGGTGGATGTTGCGTGCGTGGTGGGTGGGTGGATGTTTGCATGCGTGGTGGACGATGTGCGGGATGCCTCTTCGGGTTTAACTGGGTAACCTATTCCTACGCACCTGTCCCCACAAAAGAGGTGTGTAAAAGCGTTTTGTAAACCCTCTATAGTATAACCATTTATATCACCATTGATATACTTATTAATACTTAATATGACTTACAGTAATACTAACACACTCTATTTCTCTTCCCTTTCCCCTATACCTCACCTGTGAGGTAAACCATTACCAGCCATCAACCATCTCTGTGCCTGTCCCTCATCACACCTGAAGTCACATCCCTCTGACTGCCCTACCATCGCCATTGCCTTCGCCATCCCTATGACTGCCCTAACATCGCCTGCTGTGGTTCCCTGCCCGAATCTTTGGCCCTCGGATCCCAGCGACCCATCACCTACCGAAATAACTAATGGATTACTAATGGACAATTTATTCCCTACACTGGACTATTTGAACTTTCATTGTCATTGTAACTTTCAAACTACAAATGACTGTACTGTAACTGACCCAAGGCAGATGGGTTGGGCCCTTGAGTCGTGGGTCTGTCTGAGGTTTCTTCCTATATGTATCTCCAATTCTAGGGAGTTTTTCCTTGCCCCTGTTACTCATGGGCTCTCTTTGAATGTCTAAACACTCTGTAAAGCGCCTTGAGACATGTGTAATGTATTGGCGCTCTATAAGCGACATTAAATTGAAATTGAAATTGAACTTGACATAACAAAAACCGAATGACACATTATGACAACAGTCATAAACATCAATAATGTGTCATTAATGTGCATGACATGTGTCATGTCATTCTTATGACGGTTACATGACACCCTTATGTAGACCCCTTCAAATAAAGTGTTACCAAACGTTGTATTAATTTCCACCAACAGAGGACGCTCTTCATTTTATAATTACAATGACACACATCTATGACTGCTAGCCGACTTACCTTCATCACTGGTTGTGGAACTGGCGTTGGTTACCAGGCTGTCATCCCCTCCGGTGGACCCTACCACATCCACGGGCTGAACAACGGGCTTGGTACTGAGGAATTTGTCCAGGTCTTCGTACCATGGGAACCTGTCCCTTTCCTCCCCAGAGCTCCCACTTCTATTGAGGCTGTCTTTAGTTTTAATATAAAGCTGCCTAAGTTTTTTAACTTTAGCCCTGCACTGGTCTTGTAGGCGATCGCTGAAGACTTTAAAAACAACACTGTTTTTGTGTGTGCTATCCAGCATAGAGGATATCGCCTCATCGGCCCAGATGTCGATTAAATGCCTAGGTATGCTAGCTGATTACGCTCTTTGGCTGTTTGTGTTATGCAATTTGCTCAGTTTAACGTTTTTTTTTATATTGTATTCTGGAAAACGCAGCCTAATTCTATTCACGAGCATCAACTATCCCAGCTCAGCACAGATTGTTAACAGTTATTATTATTAATATTATTATTATCATATGGTTTAGGAAGTTTCTAGCCAACAGGTTAGCACACAGCCTACCAAATAGCTGTCAGCAAACTGTTTACTGCTTTTATTCCAAATGCATTACATTTATCTGGGTGAGCTTTTGGGCATATTCATTCACTGCGCATGCGGGCTTTTGTCCATTTGCGCCGTTTCGGTCATGGGCCTTCCCCGGGTGGGCTTGCGCATCATGTCTGGGCTGCGCGCCTGGGTGGTGTGGCTGGGTGCTCTGGAACGGTCGGGGTCCGTTCGCGGGTGGCGTTGCTCGTCCGCGGGGGGCCTCCCGTCGCCGTCTGCAGATGGGGGGGGGGGGGGTTCGTGTCGGCTCCATTCGCCAGTGGCTCTGCGTGGGCGTATATTGGCGGTCTGGCTGGGGCATGCAGTCTGATCAGATGTGCACGGCTGTGCATTTAGTGGGATGGGGGGGACGGGGGAGGTGGGATGCTGGGAGTGGATGGCGGAGGGGAGGGCTGTTGCGGCATTGTATTTGGATTGGGCTCGCGGTCCGGGCCTTCTTGGGGTGGTGTTTCTAGAGTGGAAGTCCAATGGTTTTAACGATTTTAATTACATTACACCAATGTCCAATGATTTTAACGTTTTTAATTACACTACATCGCCTCCCTACGCCTCCCGACCCTGTCAACAGGATGACAGGATGACACGTCCAAAGACATGAAGCATTCTGGACTTTTGCTCTGGGGGCGCTGCTTCCGGGGGGCCTGGGCGGCGGGGCGGATCAGACTGTGTGTCCTGGTCGGGCCGTGGTGTGTGTTCGCGTGGTGTTGTGGTTGGGGTGGGGCTGGCGCGGGCCCCGTTCTCTCTGCTCGCGGATGGTGGTGGGGGGACTCTGGCTGGCCATGCTCAGCCATGCTGCTCCGACGCGCGGTTCAGAGGTGGTGTGTGGGTTCGCCTGGGGGGGGGGGGGCATTGGGGGGGCCATTGTGGGTGGGTGGATGTTGCGTGCGTGGTGGGTGGGTGGATGTTTGCATGCGTGGTGGACGATGTGCGGGATGCCTCTTCGGGTTTAACTGGGTAACCTATTCCTACGCACCTGTCCCCACAAAAGAGGTGTGTAAAAGCGTTTTGTAAACCCTCTATAGTATAACCATTTATATCACCATTGATATACTTATTAATACTTAATATGACTTACAGTAATACTAACACACTCTATTTCTCTTCCCTTTCCCCTATACCTCACCTGTGAGGTAAACCATTACCAGCCATCAACCATCTCTGTGCCTGTCCCTCATCATACCTGAAGTCACATCCCTCTGACTGCCCTACCATCGCCATTGCCTTCGCCATCCCTATGACTGCCCTAACATCGCCTGCTGTGGTTCCCTGCCCGAATCTTTGGCCCTCGGATCCCAGCGACCCATCACCTTCAGAAATAACTAATGGATTACTAATGGACAATTTATTCCCTACACTGGACTATTTGAACTTTCATTGTCATTGTAACTTTCAAACTACAAATGACTGTACTGTAACTGACCCAAGGCAGATGGGTTGGGCCCTTGAGTCGTGGGTCTGTCTGAGGTTTCTTCCTATATGTATCTCCAATTCTAGGGAGTTTTTCCTTGCCCCTGTTACTCATGGGCTCTCTTTGAATGTCTAACACTCTGTAAAGCGCCTTGAGACATGTGTAATGTATTGGCGCTCTATAAGCGACATTAAATTGAAATTGAAATTGAATTGAAAATTTTGAATGGCTTGAAAACGTATCATGGTGGTTTATTGGGGCATACAAAGGCAACAAAATACAATACAAAAATGTTACAATGTGTACAACAATTGCAAACACGGGAGAGTTGTTCCGCTACACGTCCCGATTGCTTTCTCACTACATACGAACCGCTCTCGGGTTCGATTGGAAACGAGCCGAGACCACCTGCTCTAGGCGGTCTCGGCCCATTTGTTTTGTTCCGGAACAGAGTGCGATTTCTGCTTTCACATATACCCAATCGAACTGATCTTTGGGGGAAACGCTCCCTGTTCCGATTCAAATAGCCAGGTCTGAAAGCGCCCTAAAAGAAAAGCCAACTTTAAGCACAAGCTACGTTTGATACTTTTTCTTAATGTCTAGTAGCGACAGAAAGCGTGGCGCTCCCTCCGGCGACGGAGACGTGAATGAGCGCTTCTCCTTAGCGCACGGTTTATATAGGCCTTATACGTAATAGTAGACACACGTCAATCGAATGCTGCATCTAATCCGACAACATAGGCTATGTAGTAGCAACTGCTGTCAAGCAAAACTTCATGAAGCACGCTGATATTAGCTTTTCATATATCAATTCGCTGTGCGTAAAAACAGGAACTTTGGTCACTCGCTCTACTTGGACATCCTGAAACGAGTAACCTACAGTTGTTCAGGAAAACACTACAATATCTGGGATGTCGAAGGCCATGCAGACTATAGGCTATTTTCCATACTCAGACAGTGTTGAAAAAATTACTTTGCAGCTCTTGGGCGAATGAACACAGCGAGACCGGGAATTGTACAACACGGTGAAAACTACATCGAAAACAAAGCTGTCACCCCAAAAAATAAGCTAAACATTCCAGATGAAAACAAGCACTAAAACTCCCCCAATCCGCCAGCTGTTTACAGTCAACTCGTGCAATTTTTTCCGACCTGTTGCTGGCTTAGCCTATATTTCCTACCGATGCATTTATTTATTTATTTATTTATGTATTTCTTTATTTTGCTTTCAAACGGAGGAAGCAAATATTCAAAGGGGTTGGAACGTCTACGTACTAGGGAGCAGGCACGCACAGACAGACAGCCTGAAAAAAAAAAAAGTTTCACTGGCTGATGGAGAGAAAAGCTTACGGCACCTGGTATTCCCAGGCGGTCTCCCATCCAAGTACTAAACAGGCCCGACGCTGCTTAGCTTCCGAGATCGGACGAGATCGGGCGTGTTCAGCGTGGTATGGCCGTAAGCGAAAGCAACCGGCCAAAGTAACCTACTTAAAGCTCCCTAACCCGGGTTGGAGACGCGTGTGTTGTGAAAGGTGAGGTACGCTACATTGTGTTCAAGAAAACAAGGGCGCATTTTCCGCGTGGAGTTCAACTTTGAAAGTGAAGAATACAACAAATGGCATTTAAAACTTGGTAACATTTCCAATAACTGTTCCTTCTTTATCCTAAAAACGATGGGTACTGACAGAAGAGTTTGGTTAGGCAAGTGCACATACTTTACTCACAGTACAACATACATAGGGCAGCTTTATCTCTGATTAAAACGCTCACAGATTTCTTTAGAAGCTAAATAAATTGTAATGGTGACATAGCATGGCAAAAACCACTTGGTGTGTACACCATTTGAAACTACCACAAGTAAATTAGAAAATGTCACTGGAGTAAAAAAAAAGCTCAGCTTTTCAAACAAAGATGATACTCAAAGCTAAGGAGAGAAATCAGTGTCTGGCCATGCATGAGAATATAAAACCACTAAGTATTTGATGGGATTTAAAAAAAAAAAATCCGTTTCTCTAAGCAGAGCGAAAACACAGGAGACGTTTCATTGGAGAGAACAGCCCTAATTTACAATTCATAAAATATGAGCTTCGTTTTAGAAACTTAGCCTCTCAATGAAAACAACGTACACATAGGCTACCGGTCGGGATGCGGACGCTCCGAGTTGGGTCTCTGGCCAGTTAGGACTGCGCATTCAGGTCATGTGTTGTAAAGAGGGTTGTTTCGTGGATCCTCTTTGCTTCATCTTCGCCACGGAGAAAGAAAAAACAACTGCTCCAAATGCAGTTCTCTACTGGTGTGCTAGAGTCACTGGCAGCCAATGATCCATACATGTCCAGATGTACACTAGCGACAGAAAGCGTGGCGCTCCCTCCGGCGACGGAGACGTGAATGAGCGCTTCTCCTTAGCGCACGGTTTATATAGGCCTTATACGTAATAGTAGTGTAACTGCCAAGGTTGATTTTGTTTTGTATGATTTTGGTTTATTGTTGTTATGATTTGCGATATTATGTTGTGTATATTTTGGGTTACCTTTTGTGTGTGTTGCATCACCTGATAGGCCTAAAGGTCAATTTAGTACATGTTCCACACGGACATTTGAAAGTGTTGCACAGCTCACCTGGACGGCCGAGTGCTGTGCGTGTGATAACTCGTGGTCATGTCGGCATTCCACGTAGTTTAAGACTTTTTCACACTGGACCTTTTAAGCTTTTATATCGCAAGACTGTGGGGTTTTTTGTTTCTCATTCCCTCATGGTGTGTGCAGCCAGCGAGGTATGTGGACTTAATTGCTAAATGATAATATGTGATTGAGTGTTTTATATTGCCTTTTAACTGAGTGAATGTATTGTGTTTATTACCGAACTCTTAACAGTTCGACGGTGGACGAAGATTAATTAAAGAAAGAAAAATAAACCACCCGTAACTGAGAACTAAGGCTTTGCGTATTTCCTGAGGGAGTGACAGTCGAACTCGGCACCAGTAAGCAAGCCATAGCCTACCGCCTGCAAGCAAGCTGAACCCGGAGCTGCCCTTGATCCTTTCTTCCCGGCCTTTGTGGAGCCCGTTGCCGAGGTTGGAACTAATCAACCTAGGAGCTAGTGTCGCGCTCAGCTGAGTGCAAACGCTAATCGGATCCACCTGCGTGACTGCGAATTCCAAGCGGAGTTGGATAGAGTTGGGCTACAACTGCCGAAGACGGACCTGCCGAAGTTTCCCCAAACCTGGCGTGTTGGAGAGACACTAAACAGATAAGCAAACATTTAGTCTAGAATTAAAAACACACAGTTCGTTTTTTTGCACGAAAACGTCGGGCTGGGTTGTGTCCAAAACACTTTGAACTTTGTAGCCTACAGCCTATGGTATTTTAAGTTATGAACGAGCATTTAGTTTGTATTCATTGAATTGAATGTTGAAAAATGTGTGCACATGTACTAGTTAACTTATGTTGACATTTGATGCTTAGGTCCATGGACAATTTGCATTTATGGCTGATTTTTCATTAGTTCATTTAGGCTAACTATACGCCTTTGAAGTGTATGTTGCTCTTATGTATAGTCAAGTCTTGTAACTGTAAGCCTAATGCTTAAGGGACAGTAACCTGTCTAAGTTAATTTATTTGGGTAGGCTATCAAAATCATTCTCTCCTTTTTATTCATAGTCTACTGATTACTCTCCTAGTTCATTTTCTAAAATAATATAAAATGTCCCAGTCAAACAAAGAACCGCAGGGTGTAGCTGCCTTAAAAGAAGCAACAGAGCCACAGCAAACGGTTAATTCTAACACTGCCCAACCAGTTATACAAACTGAAGACCCTCGTAGAAGTGAAAGATCTCGTACATTAACTGAAAAGGGGAGGGAATTGCAAGAAGAAAAGTTAAGTGGGCTTCTGCGCCGTTTCTACTCGATTTATGAATGCTGGAAGGTTCTGACAAAGGTAGCTAAAAAATCTGTCATGAGACAGGATACTAGTAGCGTCTTACAAGACAACATAAGCCGAATGCAGAAAGAATTAACTGATCTTAATAAAGTTTATGATGCATATAGAAGTATCGACACCCCATCTCATGACCTACGCTGCAAGTTGGACAAAAGTACATCGGTCACTAAGATTGTCACACAGAATGCTCATTATCAAATGCAAGGAACAGATGAGGAGATGATTTGGCCCGATGCAGATTCTGTTTTCGCCTCTTCAACTTCAAGTATTTCACTTTCTGCCCACGAGACTAATTCCAACGCATCATTTGTAAAAAGACAACAGGCTGCTGTTGAGTTTGAATATACACAAGCTGTATTGAGAATCATGGCAGAGCAAGAGCGCCGCCAAGACGAGCTCCGAAGACTCGAAGCGGAGGAGAAGCAGAAGGCTGCAGACCAAGAAGAAGCTGCGTTGGTTCGTCTCTTACAGGAGGAAAAGGAAGAAGTTGAACGCAAGATGGAAAGACAGAAACGAGAGGCGGCCCTCCTGAGGAAGCAGCAAGAAGAGAATGCTACCAGAAAACGATCTGTTGACATCCTAAAAAGAGAGCTTGATCGCTTGGAAGAATTAAAAAGGATAAATGCTGCCAAGGCAAAGCTTCAAGTCTTTGACGAAAATCTTGACCTAGACCAGGAGCCTGCATCACAACATCTTGAGCTTCCCTCAGCTGTGCATGCAGTTAAGCAAGTTAAATCGGTGGACAGGCATTTGCAACCACCACAAGACATGACTGTAGGAAGTGCGTATCCAAGTGACACTGGGAATTTTGTGAGAGTTTTGGCCGAGGCTATATCAGCGAACAGACTACCAGTTCCAGAGCCTTCCATCTTTAATGGCGATCCACTTAAGTTTAACCACTGGAGGTCATCCTTTCAGACCTTAATTGAGAGAAAAAATATTCCCACCTCAGAAAAGGTCTTTTTCCTTCAGAAATACGTCGGTGGGGTAGTCAGAGAGGCTTTAGAGGGTCATTTTTTGCTTGGCTCAGAAGATTCATACAGTGCGGCCTGGGATCTCCTTAATGAAAGATATGGCCAACCATTTGTCATTGCTAAAGCTTTTAGAGACAAATTGCTTGCCTGGCCAAGAATAGCAACTAGAGAGAGTGCCGAACTAAGAAGATTTGTTGATTTCCTACGCAGTTGTGAATATGCTATGATTCACAATGAGAGTTTACATGTTCTTAATGACTCAATGGAAAACCAAAAACTTACTGCCAAGCTGCCTGAATGGTTAAGCCTTAGATGGAACCGAAGTGCCACACACTACCTGTTAGAGCATGGAAGATTTCCAACATTTAGTTATTTTGTGACCTTCCTTTCAATGGAAGCTAGTATAGCTTGCAATCCAATAACATCTTATCAAGCATTACAATCATGTGAATCTGAAAAGGCAAAGAACAAGAACCAGAATGCTGTGCCTTTCAAGAATCAGAACATTGGTGCCCGGATCTTTACTGTCGACACCAGTGAGAGGAACTCGGACACATGCATGTTTTGTAATATAGCAGGTCACAGCCTACACAAGTGTTATGCATTTCTTGAAAGTCAAGTTGCCGATCGAGTCAAATTCATCCAGACTCAAAAACTCTGCTTTGGTTGCTTAAATCCTGGCCACCAATCAAAGAACTGTAGGAGGCGGATGACTTGTGATATCTGCTCAAGGCGTCACCCTACATGCCTACACGAAGAGCGCTCAACTCAAGAATCTAATCGAGGACAATCCGAGGTAATAAACCACAGTCAGAAAAAGCCATATTCAATGCCACACAACATTACCACAAGTACATCTAATAGAATTGTTAAAGATGGCAATAGTACTATCCAGACTTCAACAATAGTACCTGTCTATGTGTCCAGTGACTCGGGCAAGGAAGTTCTGGTGTATGCCCTTCTAGATTCACAAAGTGATTCGTCCTTCATTATAGAAGAAGTGGCTGACGCTTTAGATGCAGAAACTGAACCGGTGAAGCTGAAACTGTCCACTATGTCATCGACAGGCACAATTGTGTCCAGCAAAAGGCTCAAGGGCTTAAGGATAAGAGGGCTGTTTTCCTCCAAAAGGATCACAGTGCCAACAGTTTACACAAGGGAATTCATTCCTGCTACGAGATCGCATATTCCCATTCCAGAAACTGCTAAAGCGTGGCCACATTTAGAACATCTTGCAGAAGACATTTCTCCATTAAAGGATTGTGAAATTGGCCTGTTGATTGGGTATAATTGCCCACAAGCTCTTATGCCAAGGGAAGTTGTGTGTGGAGAAGAAAACCAACCGTTCGCACAAAAAACTGACCTAGGATGGAGTATAGTAAGCTATTGCGACCCTATGGAACACCATGGTGATGCAGTCGGTGTAAGTCATCGCATCTTCGTAAGACAAGTAACTCCTAAACACAACTCGCCAATCCAGCTCAAAGGTGAAGTTCACTTTGTCTTTAGAACTCGGATCAAGGAAATGATCACCCCTGATGATGTCATGAAGGTGCTTGAATCTGATTTCAGCGAGCAAGCAGGAGAAGATGCAACACTTTCTCAGGAAGATCTTCAATTTCTGACTAAGCTGAAAGATGGAATAAAACACAAGCCAGATGGTCATCTTGAAATGCCTCTACCTTTTAAACAAGATGGACCAAGACTACCCAACAACAAGTCCTGTGCTGTTCAACGTTTGATGTGTTTGGGAAGAAGACTCAAAAGGGATCAGAAATACCGTTCAGACTACTTTAACTTCATGGAAGACCTTATCAACCGTGGCGATGCAGAACAAGTTCCAGAAGAACAGGTCAGCAGTAATCCCGTTTGGTATATTCCCCATCATGGGGTTTATCACCCTCAAAAGCCTGGGAAGATACGTGTCGTCTTCGATTGTTCAGCACGGTTTCAGGACACATCCTTAAATGACCACCTCCTCACTGGACCAGAGCTCACAAACACCTTGCTGGGAGTTCTCTGTAGGTTTCGCAAAGGCCCAGTCGCCATAACATGTGATGTGGAACAAATGTTTCATCAATTCCATGTAAGGCCCCAAGACCAAGACTATCTGAGGTTTTTATGGTGGAAGAATCGTGATCTTGAGTCACCACCATCAATCTTTCGAATGAAGGTTCACCTATTCGGGGCAGCATCTTCACCTGGCTGTGCCAACTTTGGGTTTCAACATCTAGCTGCCAAAGGTCAAGGTCAGTTTAACCAAAACACTGTTACATTCATCCAGAGAAACTTTTATGTTGACGATGGGCTTGCGAGTGTGACCTCTGATGCTGAAGCAATCCAGCTTATCAAGGAAGCAAGACAACTCTGTATGATGGGCAAGCTTCGTTTACATAAGTTCATTTCTAACAGCAAGGAGGTTTTGAGATCAATTCCAGAGGAAGAGTGCGCTCCAAGCATCAAAGATCTGGACATGGCCCTTGGAGAACCATTCATGGAACGAGTTCTCGGCGTCCAATGGTGTGTATCCTCTGATGACTTCCAATTCAGAATTATTGTCAAGGAACGTCCAATGACTAGAAGGGGAGTGTTGGGTACGGTCGCTTCCATCTATGACCCGTTGGGTTTTGTAGCACCCTTTATCCTTCGTGGAAAACAGATCCTACAACACCTCTGTCGAGACAAGGTCGGTTGGGATGAGCCACTCCCAGAAGAGTGTGGAATACAGTGGGAGTTGTGGCTACAAGATCTCCCAAACTTATCCAGTATAAGGATCAGAAGGTGCTATGTGCCAGCGAAATTCAGACGTTAAGCAGTATGAGTTCCATCATTTCTCAGATGCTAGCAGCACAGGTTATGGGGAATGCACTTATCTCAGAGTAATCAGTGCTTGTGGAGATGTCTATTGTTCATTGGTCATGGGGAAAGCGCGTGTTGCCCCTACTAAGGTAACTACAATACCCCGGCTTGAATTATCTGCAGCAGTGGTGGCAGCAAGGACAAGTGTCATGCTTAGAAATGAGCTGGAACTAGAAGGGCTTCAAGAATATTTCTGGACTGACTCAAAGGTTGTTCTTGGATATATAAATAATGATGCCAGGCGTTTCCAGGTGTTCGTGGCAAACAGAATCCAAAGAATCAAGTCTCTTACAGATTCCATGAAATGGCACTTTGTACGCTCGGAAGACAACCCTGCAGATCATGCATCAAGAGGCCTAACTGTAGATCAGCTGATGTCTTCCAATTGGTTCACAGGTCCAGATTTTCTATGGAAGGAGCAGCTACTCATTGGAGATGTTAGGGTGGGAGAGGTCAATGATGAGGATCCTGAGCTGAGAAAAATCCAAGTGTTGAGTACTGAAGTAAAGGAAGAGAGGACATTGTTAAGCCATCTGACTAAGTTTTCTGACTGGAGAAGGGTCGTCAAGGCGATTGCTTGTCTCAAGCGTTATGCCAAGCAGGTAAAGGGTGTTAGCCCAAGAGTAAATGGAGCTACAAGCATCAAAGAAAGACAAGAAACTGAACTTTTCATAATCAAATTGGCTCAAATGGAAGCATTCAGTGGTGAAATCAAAAGCATAAAGCAATCCAACGAAGTAAAATCCAGAGATAAGGCAAATAAATTGTACAAACTCAGCCCATTTGTCGATGAAGATGGTGTGCTTAGGGTTGGAGGGCGGTTGACTAGATCTGTTCTTCATCCACACATCAAACATCCTGCCATAATGCCACGGTCAAGTCATGTGTCGTCCTTACTCATCAAGCACTACCACGAGAAGGTGCACCACCAAGGAAGAGGATTAACTGTAAATGAATTACGTTCCAACGGAATTTGGATCATAGGGTGCAGCAGTGCAGTTTCCTCCCACATCTACAAGTGCTTGATCTGTAGAAGGTACAGAAGGCCCACACAAGATCCCAAGATGGCAGATTTACCACCAGAAAGAATGGAAGTGACATCCCCATTCACTTATTGCGGCTTAGATTGCTTCGGACCATTTTATGTGAAGGAAGGGAGAAAGGAACTGAAAAGGTACGGCCTGCTCTTCACTTGTATGTGTTCTAGAGCCATACATATTGAAATGCTGGAGGACCTTACTACAGATGCGTTCATTAATGCATTGCGAGCATTTATTGCAATTCGTGGAAAGGTTCGGCAGTTGAGATGTGATCAAGGTACCAACTTTGTTGGCGCTCAAAGAGAGTTCATGAAGGCAATGGAAGACCTCAATCAGGAACAGTTGAAGGAACATGGATGTGAGTTCAAAATGAACATTCCATCATCAAGCCATATGGGAGGTGTCTGGGAAAGGCAGATTAGAACGATCAGAAGTGTTCTAACAGCAATCCTTGATCAGGCTGGTAAAAGACTTGACAGTGCCTCACTAAGAACCTTTCTCTATGAAGTAATGGCTATTATAAATAGTAGACCTCTGACAACTGAGCATTTACATGATCCATTGAGTCTTGAACCTCTTACTCCAAATCACTTCCTTACAATGAAATCCAGTATTACAGCACCCCCTCCTGGGCAGTTTGTGAGTCAGGATCTGTACCTGCGCAAGAAATGGCGACAGGTGCAGTTCTTGGCGAATGAATTTTGGACTAGATGGAAGAAGGAGTATTTACTCAATCTCCAACTAAGACAAGTATGGCAAAAGGATAAAAGAAACACAAGGGTCAATGACATTGTCATCCTAAAAGAGGATGGTACTCCACGCAATAAATGGAGATTGGCAAGGGTAGTAGAGGTATATCCTAGTACTGATGGCAGAGTCAGAAAAGTGAAATTGCTCATGAATGACTCCACCTTAGACGAGCAAGGAAAGCGCACCTCTAAGCATGTTTATCTTGAGAGACCTGTGCAAAAGATCATTTTATTGCTTGAGGCTGAATGAAAGTCATGGGTTCCTTTGCAACCATAGACTTAAGGTCAATTCAGGGTAAAATGTGAGTACAATGTCTAAAATGAATTAGGTGAAATCACTGTTATGATTTGGTGGGAGTGTAACTGCCAAGGTTGATTTTGTTTTGTATGATTTTGGTTTATTGTTGTTATGATTTGCGATATTATGTTGTGTATATTTTGGGTTACCTTTTGTGTGTGTTGCATCACCTGATAGGCCTAAAGGTCAATTTAGTACATGTTCCACACGGACATTTGAAAGTGTTGCACAGCTCACCTGGACGGCCGAGTGCTGTGCGTGTGATAACTCGTGGTCATGTCGGCATTCCACGTAGTTTAAGACTTTTTCACACTGGACCTTTTAAGCTTTTATATCGCAAGACTGTGGGGTTTTTTGTTTCTCATTCCCTCATGGTGTGTGCAGCCAGCGAGGTATGTGGACTTAATTGCTAAATGATAATATGTGATTGAGTGTTTTATATTGCCTTTTAACTGAGTGAATGTATTGTGTTTATTACCGAACTCTTAACAGTTCGACGGTGGACGAAGATTAATTAAAGAAAGAAAAATAAACCACCCGTAACTGAGAACTAAGGCTTTGCGTATTTCCTGAGGGAGTGACAAGTAGACACACGTCAATCGAATGCTGCATCTAATCCGACAACATAGGCTATGTAGTAGCAACTGCTGTCAAGCAAAACTTCATGAAGCACGCTGATATTAGCTTTTCATATATCAATTCGCTGTGCGTAAAAACAGGAACTTTGGTCACTCGCTCTACTTGGACATCCTGAAACGAGTAACCTACAGTTGTTCAGGAAAACACTACAATATCTGGGATGTCGAAGGCCATGCAGACTATAGGCTATTTTCCATACTCAGACAGTGTTGAAAAAATTACTTTGCAGCTCTTGGGCGAATGAACACAGCGAGACCGGGAATTGTACAACACGGTGAAAACTACATCGAAAACAAAGCTGTCACCCCAAAAAATAAGCTAAACATTCCAGATGAAAACAAGCACTAAAACTCCCCCAATCCGCCAGCTGTTTACAGTCAACTCGTGCAATTTTTTCCGACCTGTTGCTGGCTTAGCCTATATTTCCTACCGATGCATTTATTTATTTATTTATTTATGTATTTCTTTATTTTGCTTTCAAACGGAGGAAGCAAATATTCAAAGGGGTTGGAACGTCTACGTACTAGGGAGCAGGCACGCACAGACAGACAGCCTGAAAAAAAAAAAAGTTTCACTGGCTGATGGAGAGAAAAGCTTACGGCACCTGGTATTCCCAGGCGGTCTCCCATCCAAGTACTAACCAGGCCCGACGCTGCTTAGCTTCCGAGATCGGACGAGATCGGGCGTGTTCAGCGTGGTATGGCCGTAAGCGAAAGCAACCGGCCAAAGTAACCTACTTAAAGCTCCCTAACCCGGGTTGGAGACGCGTGTGTTGTGAAAGGTGAGGTACGCTACATTGTGTTCAAGAAAACAAGGGCGCATTTTCCGCGTGGAGTTCAACTTTGAAAGTGAAGAATACAACAAATGGCATTTAAAACTTGGTAACATTTCCAATAACTGTTCCTTCTTTATCCTAAAAACGATGGGTACTGACAGAAGAGTTTGGTTAGGCAAGTGCACATACTTTACTCACAGTACAACATACATAGGGCAGCTTTATCTCTGATTAAAACGCTCACAGATTTCTTTAGAAGCTAAATAAATTGTAATGGTGACATAGCAGGGCAAAAACCACTTGGTGTGTACACCATTTGAAACTACCACAAGTAAATTAGAAAATGTCACTGGAGTAAAAAAAAAGCTCAGCTTTTCAAACAAAGATGATACTCAAAGCTAAGGAGAGAAATCAGTGTCTGGCCATGCATGAGAATATAAAACCACTAAGTATTTGATGGGATTTAAAAAAAAAAAATCCGTTTCTCTAAGCAGAGCGAAAACACAGGAGACGTTTCATTGGAGAGAACAGCCCTAATTTACAATTCATAAAATATGAGCTTCGTTTTAGAAACTTAGCCTCTCAATGAAAACAACGTACACATACCGGTCGGGATGCGGACGCTCCGAGTTGGGTCTCTGGCCAGTTAGGACTGCGCATTCAGGTCATGTGTTGTAAAGAGGGTTGTTTCGTGGATCCTCTTTGCTTCATCTTCGCCACGGAGAAAGAAAAAACAACTGCTCCAAATGCAGTTCTCTACTGGTGTGCTAGAGTCACTGGCAGCCAATGATCCATACATGTCCAGATGTACACTAGCGACAGAAAGCGTGGCGCTCCCTCCGGCGACGGAGACGTGAATGAGCGCTTCTCCTTAGCGCACGGTTTATATAGGCCTTATACGTAATAGTAGACACACGTCAATCGAATGCTGCATCTAATCCGACAACATAGGCTATGTAGTAGCAACTGCTGTCAAGCAAAACTTCATGAAGCACGCTGATATTAGCTTTTCATATATCAATTCGCTGTGCGTAAAAACAGGAACTTTGGTCACTCGCTCTACTTGGACATCCTGAAACGAGTAACCTACAGTTGTTCAGGAAAACACTACAATATCTGGGATGTCGAAGGCCATGCAGACTATAGGCTATTTTCCATACTCAGACAGTGTTGAAAAAATTACTTTGCAGCTCTTGGGCGAATGAACACAGCGAGACCGGGAATTGTACAACACGGTGAAAACTACATCGAAAACAAAGCTGTCACCCCAAAAAATAAGCTAAACATTCCAGATGAAAACAAGCACTAAAACTCCCCCAATCCGCCAGCTGTTTACAGTCAACTCGTGCAATTTTTTCCGACCTGTTGCTGGCTTAGCCTATATTTCCTACCTATGTATTTATTTATTTATTTATTTATTTATTTATTTATTTTGCTTTCAAACGGAGGAAGCAAATATTCAAAGGGGTTGGAACGTCTACGTACTAGGGAGCAGGCACGCACAGACAGACAGCCTGAAAAAAAAAAAAGTTTCACTGGCTGATGGAGAGAAAAGCTTACGGCACCTGGTATTCCCAGGCGGTCTCCCATCCAAGTACTAACCAGGCCCGACGCTGCTTAGCTTCCGAGATCGGACGAGATCGGGCGTGTTCAGCGTGGTATGGCCGTAAGCGAAAGCAACCGGCCAAAGTAACCTACTTAAAGCTCCCGAACCCGGGTTGGAGACGCGTGTGTTGTGAAAGGTGAGGTACGCTACATTGTGTTCAAGAAAACAAAGGCGCATTTTCCGCGTGGAGTTCAACTTTGAAAGTGAAGAATACAACAAATGGCATTTAAAACTTGGTAACATTTCCAATAACTGTTCCTTCTTTATCCTAAAAACGATGGGTACTGACAGAAGAGTTTGGTTAGGCAAGTGCACATACTTTACTCACAGTACAACATACATAGGGCAGCTTTATCTCTGATTAAAACGCTCACAGATTTGTTTAGAAGCTAAATAAATTGTAATGGTGACATAGCATGGCAAAAACCACTTGGTGTGTACACCATTTGAAACTACCACAAGTAAATTAGAAAATGTCACTGGAGTAAAAAAAAGCTCAGCTTTTCAAACAAAGATGATACTCAAAGCTAAGGAGAGAAATCAGTGTCTGGCCATGCATGAGAATATAAAACCACTAAGTATTTGATGGGATATAAAAAAAAAAAAAATCAGTTTTTCTAAGCAGAGCGAAAACACAGGGGACGTTTCATTGGAGAGAACAGCCCTAATTTACAATTCATAAAATATGAGCTTCGTTTTAGAAACTTAGCCTCTCAATGAAAACAACGTACACATACCGGTCGGGATGCGGACGCTCCGAGTTGGGTCTCTGGCCAGTTAGGACTGCGCATTCAGGTCATGTGTTGTAAAGAGGGTTGTTTCGTGGATCCTCTTTGCTTCATCTTCGCCACGGAGAAAGAAAAAACAACTGCTCCAAATGCAGTTCTCTACTGGTGTGCTAGAGTCACTGGCAGCCAATGATCCATACATGTCCAGATGTACACTAGCGACAGAAAGCGTGGCGCTCCCTCCGGCGACGGAGACGTGAATGAGCGCTTCTCCTTAGCGCACGGTTTATATAGGCCTTATACGTAATAGTAGACACACGTCAATCGAATGCTGCATCTAATCCGACAACATAGGCTATGTAGTAGCAACTGCTGTCAAGCAAAACTTCATGAAGCACGCTGATATTAGCTTTTCATATATCAATTCGCTGTGCGTAAAAACAGGAACTTTGGTCACTCGCTCTACTTGGACATCCTGAAACGAGTAACCTACAGTTGTTCAGGAAAACACTACAATATCTGGGATGTCGAAGGCCATGCAGACTATAGGCTATTTTCCATACTCAGACAGTGTTGAAAAAATTACTTTGCAGCTCTTGGGCGAATGAACACAGCGAGACCGGGAATTGTACAACACGGTGAAAACTACATCGAAAACAAAGCTGTCACCCCAAAAAATAAGCTAAACATTCCAGATGAAAACAAGCACTAAAACTCCCCCAATCCGCCAGCTGTTTACAGTCAACTCGTGCAATTTTTTCCGACCTGTTGCTGGCTTAGCCTATATTTCCTACCGATGCATTTATTTATTTATTTATTTATGTATTTCTTTATTTTGCTTTCAAACGGAGGAAGCAAATATTCAAAGGGGTTGGAACGTCTACGTACTAGGGAGCAGGCACGCACAGACAGACAGCCTGAAAAAAAAAAAAGTTTCACTGGCTGATGGAGAGAAAAGCTTACGGCACCTGGTATTCCCAGGCGGTCTCCCATCCAAGTACTAACCAGGCCCGACGCTGCTTAGCTTCCGAGATCGGACGAGATCGGGCGTGTTCAGCGTGGTATGGCCGTAAGCGAAAGCAACCGGCCAAAGTAACCTACTTAAAGCTCCCTAACCCGGGTTGGAGACGCGTGTGTTGTGAAAGGTGAGGTACGCTACATTGTGTTCAAGAAAACAAGGGCGCATTTTCCGCGTGGAGTTCAACTTTGAAAGTGAAGAATACAACAAATGGCATTTAAAACTTGGTAACATTTCCAATAACTGTTCCTTCTTTATCCTAAAAACGATGGGTACTGACAGAAGAGTTTGGTTAGGCAAGTGCACATACTTTACTCACAGTACAACATACATAGGGCAGCTTTATCTCTGATTAAAACGCTCACAGATTTCTTTAGAAGCTAAATAAATTGTAATGGTGACATAGCAGGGCAAAAACCACTTGGTGTGTACACCATTTGAAACTACCACAAGTAAATTAGAAAATGTCACTGGAGTAAAAAAAAAGCTCAGCTTTTCAAACAAAGATGATACTCAAAGCTAAGGAGAGAAATCAGTGTCTGGCCATGCATGAGAATATAAAACCACTAAGTATTTGATGGGATTTAAAAAAAAAAAATCCGTTTCTCTAAGCAGAGCGAAAACACAGGAGACGTTTCATTGGAGAGAACAGCCCTAATTTACAATTCATAAAATATGAGCTTCGTTTTAGAAACTTAGCCTCTCAATGAAAACAACGTACACATACCGGTCGGGATGCGGACGCTCCGAGTTGGGTCTCTGGCCAGTTAGGACTGCGCATTCAGGTCATGTGTTGTAAAGAGGGTTGTTTCGTGGATCCTCTTTGCTTCATCTTCGCCACGGAGAAAGAAAAAACAACTGCTCCAAATGCAGTTCTCTACTGGTGTGCTAGAGTCACTGGCAGCCAATGATCCATACATGTCCAGATGTACACTAGCGACAGAAAGCGTGGCGCTCCCTCCGGCGACGGAGACGTGAATGAGCGCTTCTCCTTAGCGCACGGTTTATATAGGCCTTATACGTAATAGTAGACACACGTCAATCGAATGCTGCATCTAATCCGACAACATAGGCTATGTAGTAGCAACTGCTGTCAAGCAAAACTTCATGAAGCACGCTGATATTAGCTTTTCATATATCAATTCGCTGTGCGTAAAAACAGGAACTTTGGTCACTCGCTCTACTTGGACATCCTGAAACGAGTAACCTACAGTTGTTCAGGAAAACACTACAATATCTGGGATGTCGAAGGCCATGCAGACTATAGGCTATTTTCCATACTCAGACAGCGTTGAAAAAATTACTTTGCAGCTCTTGGGCGAATGAACACAGCGAGACCGGGAATTGTACAACACGGTGAAAACTACATCGAAAACAAAGCTGTCACCCCAAAAAATAAGCTAAACATTCCAGATGAAAACAAGCACTAAAACTCCCCCAATCCGCCAGCTGTTTACAGTCAACTCGTGCAATTTTTTCCGACCTGTTGCTGGCTTAGCCTATATTTCCTACCTATGTATTTATTTATTTATTTATTTATTTATTTATTTATTTATTTATTTATTTATTTATTTATTTATTTATTTATTTTGCTTTCAAACGGAGGAAGCAAATATTCAAAGGGGTTGGAACGTCTACGTACTAGGGAGCAGGCACGCACAGACAGACAGCCTGAAAAAAAAAAAGTTTCACTGGCTGATGGAGAGAAAAGCTTACGGCACCTGGTATTCCCAGGCGGTCTCCCATCCAAGTACTAACCAGGCCCGACGCTGCTTAGCTTCCGAGATCGGACGAGATCGGGCGTGTTCAGCGTGGTATGGCCGTAAGCGAAAGCAACCGGCCAAAGTAACCTACTTAAAGCTCCCTAACCCGGGTTGGAGACGCGTGTGTTGTGAAAGGTGAGGTACGCTACATTGTGTTCAAGAAAACAAAGGCGCATTTTCCGCGTGGAGTTCAACTTTGAAAGTGAAGAATACAACAAATGGCATTTAAAACTTGGTAACATTTCCAATAACTGTTCCTTCTTTATCCTAAAAACGATGGGTACTGACAGAAGAGTTTGGTTAGGCAAGTGCACATACTTTACTCACAGTACAACATACATAGGGCAGCTTTATCTCTGATTAAAACGCTCACAGATTTGTTTAGAAGCTAAATAAATTGTAATGGTGACATAGCATGGCAAAAACCACTTGGTGTGTACACCATTTGAAACTACCACAAGTAAATTAGAAAATGTCACTGGAGTAAAAAAAAGCTCAGCTTTTCAAACAAAGATGATACTCAAAGCTAAGGAGAGAAATCAGTGTCTGGCCATGCATGAGAATATAAAACCACTAAGTATTTGATGGGATATAAAAAAAAAAAAAATCAGTTTTTCTAAGCAGAGCGAAAACACAGGGGACGTTTCATTGGAGAGAACAGCCCTAATTTACAATTCATAAAATATGAGCTTCGTTTTAGAAACTTAGCCTCTCAATGAAAACAACGTACACATACCGGTCGGGATGCGGACGCTCCGAGTTGGGTCTCTGGCCAGTTAGGACTGCGCATTCAGGTCATGTGTTGTAAAGAGGGTTGTTTCGTGGATCCTCTTTGCTTCATCTTCGCCACGGAGAAAGAAAAAACAACTGCTCCAAATGCAGTTCTCTACTGGTGTGCTAGAGTCACTGGCAGCCAATGATCCATACATGTCCAGATGTACACTAGCGACAGAAAGCGTGGCGCTCCCTCCGGCGACGGAGACGTGAATGAGCGCTTCTCCTTAGCGCACGGTTTATATAGGCCTTATACGTAATAGTAGACACACGTCAATCGAATGCTGCATCTAATCCGACAACATAGGCTATGTAGTAGCAACTGCTGTCAAGCAAAACTTCATGAAGCACGCTGATATTAGCTTTTCATATATCAATTCGCTGTGCGTAAAAACAGGAACTTTGGTCACTCGCTCTACTTGGACATCCTGAAACGAGTAACCTACAGTTGTTCAGGAAAACACTACAATATCTGGGATGTCGAAGGCCATGCAGACTATAGGCTATTTTCCATACTCAGACAGTGTTGAAAAAATTACTTTGCAGCTCTTGGGCGAATGAACACAGCGAGACCGGGAATTGTACAACACGGTGAAAACTACATCGAAAACAAAGCTGTCACCCCAAAAAATAAGCTAAACATTCCAGATGAAAACAAGCACTAAAACTCCCCCAATCCGCCAGCTGTTTACAGTCAACTCGTGCAATTTTTTCCGACCTGTTGCTGGCTTAGCCTATATTTCCTACCGATGCATTTATTTATTTATTTATTTATGTATTTCTTTATTTTGCTTTCAAACGGAGGAAGCAAATATTCAAAGGGGTTGGAACGTCTACGTACTAGGGAGCAGGCACGCACAGACAGACAGCCTGAAAAAAAAAAAAGTTTCACTGGCTGATGGAGAGAAAAGCTTACGGCACCTGGTATTCCCAGGCGGTCTCCCATCCAAGTACTAACCAGGCCCGACGCTGCTTAGCTTCCGAGATCGGACGAGATCGGGCGTGTTCAGCGTGGTATGGCCGTAAGCGAAAGCAACCGGCCAAAGTAACCTACTTAAAGCTCCCTAACCCGGGTTGGAGACGCGTGTGTTGTGAAAGGTGAGGTACGCTACATTGTGTTCAAGAAAACAAGGGCGCATTTTCCGCGTGGAGTTCAACTTTGAAAGTGAAGAATACAACAAATGGCATTTAAAACTTGGTAACATTTCCAATAACTGTTCCTTCTTTATCCTAAAAACGATGGGTACTGACAGAAGAGTTTGGTTAGGCAAGTGCACATACTTTACTCACAGTACAACATACATAGGGCAGCTTTATCTCTGATTAAAACGCTCACAGATTTCTTTAGAAGCTAAATAAATTGTAATGGTGACATAGCAGGGCAAAAACCACTTGGTGTGTACACCATTTGAAACTACCACAAGTAAATTAGAAAATGTCACTGGAGTAAAAAAAAAGCTCAGCTTTTCAAACAAAGATGATACTCAAAGCTAAGGAGAGAAATCAGTGTCTGGCCATGCATGAGAATATAAAACCACTAAGTATTTGATGGGATTTAAAAAAAAAAAATCCGTTTCTCTAAGCAGAGCGAAAACACAGGAGACGTTTCATTGGAGAGAACAGCCCTAATTTACAATTCATAAAATATGAGCTTCGTTTTAGAAACTTAGCCTCTCAATGAAAACAACGTACACATACCGGTCGGGATGCGGACGCTCCGAGTTGGGTCTCTGGCCAGTTAGGACTGCGCATTCAGGTCATGTGTTGTAAAGAGGGTTGTTTCGTGGATCCTCTTTGCTTCATCTTCGCCACGGAGAAAGAAAAAACAACTGCTCCAAATGCAGTTCTCTACTGGTGTGCTAGAGTCACTGGCAGCCAATGATCCATACATGTCCAGATGTACACTAGCGACAGAAAGCGTGGCGCTCCCTCCGGCGACGGAGACGTGAATGAGCGCTTCTCCTTAGCGCACGGTTTATATAGGCCTTATACGTAATAGTAGACACACGTCAATCGAATGCTGCATCTAATCCGACAACATAGGCTATGTAGTAGCAACTGCTGTCAAGCAAAACTTCATGAAGCACGCTGATATTAGCTTTTCATATATCAATTCGCTGTGCGTAAAAACAGGAACTTTGGTCACTCGCTCTACTTGGACATCCTGAAACGAGTAACCTACAGTTGTTCAGGAAAACACTACAATATCTGGGATGTCGAAGGCCATGCAGACTATAGGCTATTTTCCATACTCAGACAGCGTTGAAAAAATTACTTTGCAGCTCTTGGGCGAATGAACACAGCGAGACCGGGAATTGTACAACACGGTGAAAACTACATCGAAAACAAAGCTGTCACCCCAAAAAATAAGCTAAACATTCCAGATGAAAACAAGCACTAAAACTCCCCCAATCCGCCAGCTGTTTACAGTCAACTCGTGCAATTTTTTCCGACCTGTTGCTGGCTTAGCCTATATTTCCTACCTATGTATTTATTTATTTATTTATTTATTTATTTATTTATTTATTTATTTATTTATTTATTTATTTATTTTGCTTTCAAACGGAGGAAGCAAATATTCAAAGGGGTTGGAACGTCTACGTACTAGGGAGCAGGCACGCACAGACAGACAGCCTGAAAAAAAAAAAGTTTCACTGGCTGATGGAGAGAAAAGCTTACGGCACCTGGTATTCCCAGGCGGTCTCCCATCCAAGTACTAACCAGGCCCGACGCTGCTTAGCTTCCGAGATCGGACGAGATCGGGCGTGTTCAGCGTGGTATGGCCGTAAGCGAAAGCAACCGGCCAAAGTAACCTACTTAAAGCTCCCTAACCCGGGTTGGAGACGCGTGTGTTGTGAAAGGTGAGGTACGCTACATTGTGTTCAAGAAAACAAAGGCGCATTTTCCGCGTGGAGTTCAACTTTGAAAGTGAAGAATACAACAAATGGCATTTAAAACTTGGTAACATTTCCAATAACTGTTCCTTCTTTATCCTAAAAACGATGGGTACTGACAGAAGAGTTTGGTTAGGCAAGTGCACATACTTTACTCACAGTACAACATACATAGGGCAGCTTTATCTCTGATTAAAACGCTCACAGATTTGTTTAGAAGCTAAATAAATTGTAATGGTGACATAGCATGGCAAAAACCACTTGGTGTGTACACCATTTGAAACTACCACAAGTAAATTAGAAAATGTCACTGGAGTAAAAAAAAGCTCAGCTTTTCAAACAAAGATGATACTCAAAGCTAAGGAGAGAAATCAGTGTCTGGCCATGCATGAGAATATAAAACCACTAAGTATTTGATGGGATATAAAAAAAAAAAAAATCAGTTTTTCTAAGCAGAGCGAAAACACAGGGGACGTTTCATTGGAGAGAACAGCCCTAATTTACAATTCATAAAATATGAGCTTCGTTTTAGAAACTTAGCCTCTCAATGAAAACAACGTACACATACCGGTCGGGATGCGGACGCTCCGAGTTGGGTCTCTGGCCAGTTAGGACTGCGCATTCAGGTCATGTGTTGTAAAGAGGGTTGTTTCGTGGATCCTCTTTGCTTCATCTTCGCCACGGAGAAAGAAAAAACAACTGCTCCAAATGCAGTTCTCTACTGGTGTGCTAGAGTCACTGGCAGCCAATGATCCATACATGTCCAGATGTACACTAGCGACAGAAAGCGTGGCGCTCCCTCCGGCGACGGAGACGTGAATGAGCGCTTCTCCTTAGCGCACGGTTTATATAGGCCTTATACGTAATAGTAGACACACGTCAATCGAATGCTGCATCTAATCCGACAACATAGGCTATGTAGTAGCAACTGCTGTCAAGCAAAACTTCATGAAGCACGCTGATATTAGCTTTTCATATATCAATTCGCTGTGCGTAAAAACAGGAACTTTGGTCACTCGCTCTACTTGGACATCCTGAAACGAGTAACCTACAGTTGTTCAGGAAAACACTACAATATCTGGGATGTCGAAGGCCATGCAGACTATAGGCTATTTTCCATACTCAGACAGTGTTGAAAAAATTACTTTGCAGCTCTTGGGCGAATGAACACAGCGAGACCGGGAATTGTACAACACGGTGAAAACTACATCGAAAACAAAGCTGTCACCCCAAAAAATAAGCTAAACATTCCAGATGAAAACAAGCACTAAAACTCCCCCAATCCGCCAGCTGTTTACAGTCAACTCGTGCAATTTTTTCCGACCTGTTGCTGGCTTAGCCTATATTTCCTACCGATGCATTTATTTATTTATTTATTTATGTATTTCTTTATTTTGCTTTCAAACGGAGGAAGCAAATATTCAAAGGGGTTGGAACGTCTACGTACTAGGGAGCAGGCACGCACAGACAGACAGCCTGAAAAAAAAAAAAGTTTCACTGGCTGATGGAGAGAAAAGCTTACGGCACCTGGTATTCCCAGGCGGTCTCCCATCCAAGTACTAACCAGGCCCGACGCTGCTTAGCTTCCGAGATCGGGCGTGTTCAGCGTGGTATGGCCGTAAGCGAAAGCAACCGGCCAAAGTAACCCACTTAAAGCTCCCTAACCCGGGTTGGAGACGCGTGTGTTGTGAAAGGTGAGGTACGCTACATTGTGTTCAAGAAAACAAAGGCGCATTTTCCGCGTGGAGTTCAACTTTGAAAGTGAAGAATACAACAAATGGCATTTAAAACTTGGTAACATTTCCAATAACTGTTCCTTCTTTATCCTAAAAACGATGGGTACTGACAGAAGAGTTTGGTTAGGCAAGTGCACATACTTTACTCACAGTACAACATACATAGGGCAGCTTTATCTCTGATTAAAACGCTCACAGATTTGTTTAGAAGCTAAATAAATTGTAATGGTGACATAGCATGGCAAAAACCACTTGGCGTGTACACCATTTGAAACTACCACAAGTAAATTAGAAAATGTCACTGGAGTAAAAAAAAGCTCAGCTTTTCAAACAAAGATGATACTCAAAGCTAAGGAGAGAAATCAGTGTCTGGCCATGCATGAGAATATAAAACCACTAAGTATTTGATGGGATATAAAAAAAAAAAAATCCGTTTTTCTAAGCAGAGCGAAAACACAGGGGACGTTTCATTGGAGAGAACAGCCCTAATTTACAATTCATAAAATATGAGCTTCGTTTTAGAAACGTAGCCTCTCAATGAAAACAACGTACACATACCGGTCGGGATGCGGACGCTCCGAGTTGGGTCTCTGGCCAGTTAGGACTGCGCATTCAGGTCATGTGTTGTAAAGAGGGTTGTTTCGTGGATCCTCTTTGCTTCATCTTCGCCACGGAGAAAGAAAAAACAACTGCTCCTAATGCAGTTCTCTACTGGTGTGCTAGAGTCACTGGCAGCCAATGATCCATACATGTCCAGATGTACACTAGCGACAGAAAGCGTGGCGCTCCCTCCGGCGACGGAGACGTGAATGAGCGCTTCTCCTTAGCGCACGGTTTATATAGGCCTTATACGTAATAGTAGACACACGTCAATCGAATGCTGCATCTAATCCGACAACATAGGCTATGTAGTAGCAACTGCTGTCAAGCAAAACTTCATGAAGCACGCTGATATTAGCTTTTCATATATCAATTCGCTGTGCGTAAAAACAGGACCTTTGGTCACTCGCTCTACTTGGACATCCTGAAACGAGTAACCTACAGTTGTTCAGGAAAACACTACAATATCTGGGATGTCGAAGGCCATGCAGACTATAGGCTATTTTCCATACTCAGACAGTGTTGAAAAAATTACTCTGCAGCTCTTGGGCGAATGAACACAGCGAGACCGGGAATTGTACAACACGGTGAAAACTACATCGAAAACAAAGCTGTCACCCCAAAAAATAAGCTAAACATTCCAGATGAAAACAAGCACTAAAACTCCCCCAATCCGCCAGCTGTTTACAGTCAACTCGTGCAATTTTTTCCGACCTGTTGCTGGCTTAGCCTATATTTCCTACCGATGCATTTATTTATTTATTTATTTATGTATTTCTTTATTTTGCTTTCAAACGGAGGAAGCAAATATTCAAAGGGGTTGGAACGTCTACGTACTAGGGAGCAGGCACGCACAGACAGACAGCCTGAAAAAAAAAAAAGTTTCACTGGCTGATGGAGAGAAAAGCTTACGGCACCTGGTATTCCCAGGCGGTCTCCCATCCAAGTACTAACCAGGCCCGACGCTGCTTAGCTTCCGAGATCGGACGAGATCGGGCGTTTTCAGCGTGGTATGGCCGTAAGCGAAAGCAACCGGCCAAAGTAACCTACTTAAAGCTCCCTAACCCGGGTTGGAGACGCGTGTGTTGTGAAAGGTGAGGTACGCTACATTGTGTTCAAGAAAACAAGGGCGCATTTTCCGCGTGGAGTTCAACTTTGAAAGTGAAGAATACAACAAATGGCATTTAAAACTTGGTAACATTTCCAATAACTGTTCCTTCTTTATCCTAAAAACGATGGGTACTGACAGAAGAGTTTGGTTAGGCAAGTGCACATACTTTACTCACAGTACAACATACATAGGGCAGCTTTATCTCTGATTAAAACGCTCACAGATTTCTTTAGAAGCTAAATAAATTGTAATGGTGACATAGCAGGGCAAAAACCACTTGGTGTGTACACCATTTGAAACTACCACAAGTAAATTAGAAAATGTCACTTGAGTAAAAAAAAAGCTCAGCTTTTCAAACAAAGATGATACTCAAAGCTAAGGAGAGAAATCAGTGTCTGGCCATGCATGAGAATATAAAACCACTAAGTATTTGATGGGATTTAAAAAAAAAAAATCCGTTTCTCTAAGCAGAGCGAAAACACAGGAGACGTTTCATTGGAGAGAACAGCCCTAATTTACAATTCATAAAATATGAGCTTCGTTTTAGAAACTTAGCCTCTCAATGAAAACAACGTACACATACCGGTCGGGATGCGGACGCTCCGAGTTGGGTCTCTGGCCAGTTAGGACTGCGCATTCAGGTCATGTGTTGTAAAGAGGGTTGTTTCGTGGATCCTCTTTGCTTCATCTTCGCCACGGAGAAAGAAAAAACAACTGCTCCAAATGCAGTTCTCTACTGGTGTGCTAGAGTCACTGGCAGCCAATGATCCATACATGTCCAGATGTACACTAGCGACAGAAAGCGTGGCGCTCCCTCCGGCGACGGAGACGTGAATGAGCGCTTCTCCTTAGCGCACGGTTTATATAGGCCTTATACGTAATAGTAGACACACGTCAATCGAATGCTGCATCTAATCCGACAACATAGGCTATGTAGTAGCAACTGCTGTCAAGCAAAACTTCATGAAGCACGCTGATATTAGCTTTTCATATATCAATTCGCTGTGCGTAAAAACAGGACCTTTGGTCACTCGCTCTACTTGGACATCCTGAAACGAGTAACCTACAGTTGTTCAGGAAAACACTACAATATCTGGGATGTCGAAGGCCATGCAGACTATAGGCTATTTTCCATACTCAGACAGTGTTGAAAAAATTACTCTGCAGCTCTTGGGCGAATGAACACAGCGAGACCGGGAATTGTACAACACGGTGAAAACTACATCGAAAACAAAGCTGTCACCCCAAAAAATAAGCTAAACATTCCAGATGAAAACAAGCACTAAAACTCCCCCAATCCGCCAGCTGTTTACAGTCAACTCGTGCAATTTTTTCCGACCTGTTGCTGGCTTAGCCTATATTTCCTACCGATGCATTTATTTATTTATTTATTTATGTATTTCTTTATTTTGCTTTCAAACGGAGGAAGCAAATATTCAAAGGGGTTGGAACGTCTACGTACTAGGGAGCAGGCACGCACAGACAGACAGCCTGAAAAAAAAAAAAGTTTCACTGGCTGATGGAGAGAAATGCTTACGGCACCTGGTATTCCCAGTAGTCCGGGAGCCAAATGCCATAATTTAGGTGAACCTGGCTTTGTCGGTTAAAGTTTTTTTTTTTGCAGAATCTAGTAGACTAGGGGTCCCTCTTTAAGATTTAAGAGGGTGCCCGGTGATATCCCTTGGGCAATTTCATATATTAAGCCTTTCTTGTCCAATGTGTTGACTATAAGGCGGATATACTATAGGTGAATAGGGTAAAAAAATTAACAAGCAGATATCACTATGAAACTTCACCAGTTGATTACTTAGATCAATATGAAAAATAAATGTATTACAAGTTTTCTGAAATGTAATGTTTGAATATGCAAATTAGGTATGATGTAATTAAATATGCGCTGATTTACATAAACGTAAAAAGATCAAATCTGAACATTGGACAAAGCCAGCTTAATTTTTTTTCTTTTCATTTTGTTGACATAAGAGATGAAAAGTATTTTAGAGAGGGAATTATGGATATCTCATTTAGTTATTCAATAAATCAGAAAATACTATACCAGCCTTTAAAAAATCCATTTTCGCCATGTTTTTTGGAATAAAATGTCATGTAAATCAGGCTAAGAATCATATATCAACAAACCCCTCTGCAAAATCCTTCTAAACATGGTTAGGTATAAGACTGAAAAGTTTGGTGTATGTAGATGCTTGTGAAGTGGAGATTTTGTTCTCCGAGTGAGAGAGGAAACTCATCCATATCCGCCTTATATTCAACACATTGGACAAGAAAGGCTTAATATACAAAATTGCCCAAGGGATATCACCGGGCACCCTCTTAAATCTTAAAGAGGTACACCTACTCTACTAGATTCAGCAAAAAAAAAAACTTTAACCAACAAAACCAGGTCTGACCTGGGTTGGTTGCAACCTGACCCCATGGCTTAGTGACTGGTCTGGTCTGCCAAAAGCTCACGAGAACCTTAAAGGAACACTTCACTTTTGTCGGTTAAAGTTTTTTTTTTTGCTGAATCTAGTAGAGTAGGTGTACCTCTTTAAGATTTAAGAGGGTGCCCGGTGATATCCCTTGGGCAATTTCGTATATTAAGCCTTTCTTGTCCAATGTGTTGAATATAAGGCGGATATGGATGAGTTTATCTCTCACTCGGAGAACAAAATCTCCACTTCACAAGCATCTACATACACCAAACTTTTCAGTCTTATACCTAACCATGTCTACAAGGTTTTTGCAGAGGGGTTTGTTGATATATTATTCTTAGCCTGATTTACATGACATTTTATTCCAAAAAACATGGCGAAAATGGATTTTTTAAAGGCTGGTATAGTATTTTCTGATTTACTGAATAACTAAATGAGATATCCATAATTCCCTCTCTAAAATACTTTTCATCTCTTATGTCAACAAAATGAAAAGAAAAAAATTGAAACTGGCTTTAGCCAATGTTCAGATTTGATCTTTTTACGTTTATGCAAATCAGCGCATATTTAATTACATCATACCTAATTTGCATATTCAAACATTAAATTTCAGAAAACTTGTAATACATTTATTTTTCATATTGATCTAAGTAATCAACTGGTGAAGTTTCATAGTGATATCTGCTTGTTATTTTTTTTACCCTATTCACCTGTAGTATATCCGCCTTATAGTCAACACATTGGACAAGAAAGGCTTAATATACGAAATTGCCCAAGGGATATCACCGGGCACCCTCTTAAATCTTAAAGAGGTACCCCTAGTCTACTAGATTCTGCAAAAAAAAAAACTTTAACCGACAAAGCCAGGTCTGACCCCATGGCTCCCTGACTACAGGCACTTTCTCCCCCAAGTACATATCCTCTGCTCAACCGGCCAATCACTGAGCAATGCTGAGCAAAGCTGAGCAGCCTTCAGCCAATCACTGAGCAATGCTGAGCAGAGCTGAGCGCTCAACAGACCAATCATTGAGCGAGGATCGGAAAATATTCACGACGTCATGACGTCGGTGCTGTTAAGCTGCATCTCGAAAAATACTGGCGGCCATCTTTAACTACTCCGGTATCGGCGGCGTTTTTCCGACCCATTGGACCTTTTGTTTTTTACTCTCAGGTAAGTTTTGTATAGTTATGTGCCAAGTAATGAATGAAACTCGATGTATTTTTTAATAGTTGGTCCGATATTCAATGTTTTACACGATATCTCGTTAGCAGCTCGTAACGTTAGCAGGCTGACTCTGACCCGGCGCCGCAAAGGTAAACAGTGCTGCTCACTGTAACAACGGTAGAGTTTGCTATGCGTTGAAAGTGTCTAAGAGCCCAAATGTGTTGTTAGAAGATAGTTTTCTTAGTATTCATAAGTAATTCGTGTTTGTGGGAGTTGGGGGCTATAGACAAAGTTTTCATTCACTGTTCAGCCGCCGCCTCTGTCGAGCTAGCGTTAGCTACCACCGGTGTCGCCTTCACCTGTCAGAGGTAAACAATACATTGAACGTGAATGAATGAGATACCAATCGCCGCTGTAAGACCTGACAATCCCTGGAAACACTTTAAAAATGTCATCAGACACTCTAGCTCACTTTTTTAAGACCATAGAGGTGGTGTTACTTAAGTGTGGAGTTGACGTTTGATGTATAAATATGCCTTAGAAGTGTAAACATGTCAACCGCGATTTGCATGTTAAAAACAAAGTGATGAATGAATGGGCTGTTTTTGGTTGTCATAAGCACTTTTTTTCACCTGTTGGCTGTGGAAAGCAAATAGCACACACATAATATCAATACTCATTGCATGTGTATTTTATATTTCCAGATTATATGTTGAAGAGCCAGAGCCTGTGCCTCCTGTGAACCGGTCCGTTCAGCCCACGGTGTCGTCCTCCTCTTCTCGGCCAAAGCCTGCTGCGCCCATCCCCATTCTGCCAGGGCCTGCTGCGTCCACCCATCTCCAGCCAAAGCCTGCTGCGCCCACCTATGCGCCACCCCCTGTGTCGGCAGCACCCATACTGCTGGTTCTCCCCCCACAGCCACAGGCTCCCTCCGTCCTGTTTCGTGGGCCATCGTGCAGCCAGAGCTTTGTACGTCCTGCACCAACAGTCAAGGCATTCATGCCAAACAAGCCCTCGCGGCCATGTGGGGCTTGCCACGTGCCCAATTGTAGTGGACAGCGGAAGAGGTACACACCTTAAAGTGTCTGGAAGCACCCAGAAGATATTTTCTTCCTGTCCATCCACTAGGATATCCACCACCTCTGGGTCTGACACTGTGGTGTACGACAGCTTTGAACACTTGAAATGTGTGGTGGATGCGGAGTTGGAAAAGAGGAGAACTATGTGAATAACTGTAAATAACTCACCTGTGTGATGCCACTTCTCCTGTGCCATCTGTAGGAGAGAGAAAGAGGCTTGTTTGTGTTATGCTGAAGTACTTTGAAACACAAACAAACACATGCACAAAAACAAGCAATCTATTTATTTGTATAGTTCAAAATTTTAAAACATGCACTTAACAGTTTAAAAATGTTCTTGTGTTTGTTTTTTATTATTACTTATGTTGCTCTTAAAAGGCACTTTGTATTATCTTTTTATATATATAAATATGTTCTGTCATGTTCAATATCAAGGCCAATCTAACCTCCATCATTTTAACCTTAAGCAGTTCCGATCTAACACAATCAGTTTGCATACCCTTTAATGGTCGTTCATGTTCATATCATCTGTTTTTGTGATACGTGTTGTTTGTTCGTCTTTGTCAGCTTCATGTCTTTGTGATGTTTGTATGTCTTGAAAACACACACAACAAATGTATCTTACAGGAATGGCTTGAGCCTTTATTTGTTGATTGGTGACCTGAGTCTTTGGATAATCCTGTTATTTATTGGGCTTTTGGCCAGTACAAACCAATTGTTCATTTTTTTTATCTGAAGTACAAGTTTGTGTTTTTAATTAAGTGTTCTTGATTTATTATTATTATTATTGTTGTGTGTGTGTGTGTGTGTGTGTGTGTGTGTGTGTGTGTGTGTGTGTGTGTCCTTGTAATGTTTGTATGTCTGTCAGCTCCATGTTTAACTAAATGTTTGCAAATGGTAGTACATGTTTCACATGTGCTTTCATGCACTGCTTTTCAAATGAAACACATTCTAGGTGAAAAATAAAAGTTGTAAAAGTATTTCAAGTATGTTGGAGTCTCTGTATGCTTGGGTTTCAGAAGGGGTGGGATAGTGTAAAAAAACCCACATAATTTAGAAGTCCTTGTGTCTTCTCTGCCTCTACCAGAGGTATGAATACACCCCTCTGTGCGCTGGCTGTATCCCCTGAGTGATCACAACGATGACTTCTGTGAACGGCTCTGATGTCTTCCAGACAAAGTGACAGTTCACTGATGCATTACACCATGTCTTGATTCAGCCCAAATGTAATATTGCACACATTCCCTATTGAAAATTATGAATCTCATCAGCTAGATCAAATCAAACTATGGAAATAAAGAGCAAAACATTCAGCAGACTAATGGATTTCAATAAATTAGGCCACCGAATAAATAACACTTCAGGACTTTGACCACCAGATGGAGCTGTCCGTTTTGATCCTTTTTGCTCGCTTCCAGGGCTGAGCAATATGTACTTGTGGGGGTCATGAGCCGACTACAGGCACTTTCTCCCCCAAGTACATATCCTCTGCTCAACCGGCCAATCACTGAGCAATGCTGAGCAAAGCTGAGCAGCCTTCAGCCAATCACTGAGCAATGCTGAGCAGAGCTGAGCGCTCAACAGACCAATCATTGAGCGAGGATCGGAAAATATTCACGACGTCATGACGTCGGTGCTGTTAAGCTGCATCTCGAAAAATACTGGCGGCCATCTTTAACTACTCCGGTATCGGCGGCGTTTTTCCGACCCATTGGACCTTTTGTTTTTTACTCTCAGGTAAGTTTTGTATAGTTATGTGCCAAGTAATGAATGAAACTCGATGTATTTTTTAATAGTTGGTCCGATATTCAATGTTTTACACGATATCTCGTTAGCAGCTCGTAACGTTAGCAGGCTGACTCTGACCCGGCGCCGCAAAGGTAAACAGTGCTGCTCACTGTAACAACGGTAGAGTTTGCTATGCGTTGAAAGTGTCTAAGAGCCCAAATGTGTTGTTAGAAGATAGTTTTCTTAGTATTCATAAGTAATTCGTGTTTGTGGGAGTTGGGGGCTATAGACAAAGTTTTCATTCACTGTTCAGCCGCCGCCTCTGTCGAGCTAGCGTTAGCTACCACCGGTGTCGCCTTCACCTGTCAGAGGTAAACAATACATTGAACGTGAATGAATGAGATACCAATCGCCGCTGTAAGACCTGACAATCCCTGGAAACACTTTAAAAATGTCATCAGACACTCTAGCTCACTTTTTTAAGACCATAGAGGTGGTGTTACTTAAGTGTGGAGTTGACGTTTGATGTATAAATATGCCTTAGAAGTGTAAACATGTCAACCGCGATTTGCATGTTAAAAACAAAGTGATGAATGAATGGGCTGTTTTTGGTTGTCATAAGCACTTTTTTTCACCTGTTGGCTGTGGAAAGCAAATAGCACACACATAATATCAATACTCATTGCATGTGTATTTTATATTTCCAGATTATATGTTGAAGAGCCAGAGCCTGTGCCTCCTGTGAACCGGTCCGTTCAGCCCACGGTGTCGTCCTCCTCTTCTCGGCCAAAGCCTGCTGCGCCCATCCCCATTCTGCCAGGGCCTGCTGCGTCCACCCATCTCCAGCCAAAGCCTGCTGCGCCCACCTATGCGCCACCCCCTGTGTCGGCAGCACCCATACTGCTGGTTCTCCCCCCACAGCCACAGGCTCCCTCCGTCCTGTTTCGTGGGCCATCGTGCAGCCAGAGCTTTGTACGTCCTGCACCAACAGTCAAGGCATTCATGCCAAACAAGCCCTCGCGGCCATGTGGGGCTTGCCACGTGCCCAATTGTAGTGGACAGCGGAAGAGGTACACACCTTAAAGTGTCTGGAAGCACCCAGAAGATATTTTCTTCCTGTCCATCCACTAGGATATCCACCACCTCTGGGTCTGACACTGTGGTGTACGACAGCTTTGAACACTTGAAATGTGTGGTGGATGCGGAGTTGGAAAAGAGGAGAACTATGTGAATAACTGTAAATAACTCACCTGTGTGATGCCACTTCTCCTGTGCCATCTGTAGGAGAGAGAAAGAGGCTTGTTTGTGTTATGCTGAAGTACTTTGAAACACAAACAAACACATGCACAAAAACAAGCAATCTATTTATTTGTATAGTTCAAAATTTTAAAACATGCACTTAACAGTTTAAAAATGTTCTTGTGTTTGTTTTTTATTATTACTTATGTTGCTCTTAAAAGGCACTTTGTATTATCTTTTTATATATATAAATATGTTCTGTCATGTTCAATATCAAGGCCAATCTAACCTCCATCATTTTAACCTTAAGCAGTTCCGATCTAACACAATCAGTTTGCATACCCTTTAATGGTCGTTCATGTTCATATCATCTGTTTTTGTGATACGTGTTGTTTGTTCGTCTTTGTCAGCTTCATGTCTTTGTGATGTTTGTATGTCTTGAAAACACACACAACAAATGTATCTTACAGGAATGGCTTGAGCCTTTATTTGTTGATTGGTGACCTGAGTCTTTGGATAATCCTGTTATTTATTGGGCTTTTGGCCAGTACAAACCAATTGTTCATTTTTTTTATCTGAAGTACAAGTTTGTGTTTTTAATTAAGTGTTCTTGATTTATTATTATTATTATTGTTGTGAGTGTGTGTGTGTGTGTGTGTGTGTGTGTGTGTGTGTGTGTGTGTGTCCTTGTAATGTTTGTATGTCTGTCAGCTCCATGTTTAACTAAATGTTTGCAAATGGTAGTACATGTTTCACATGTGCTTTCATGCACTGCTTTTCAAATGAAACACATTCTAGGTGAAAAATAAAAGTTGTAAAAGTATTTCAAGTATGTTGGAGTCTCTGTATGCTTGGGTTTCAGAAGGGGTGGGATAGTGTAAAAAAACCCACATAATTTAGAAGTCCTTGTGTCTTCTCTGCCTCTACCAGAGGTATGAATACACCCCTCTGTGCGCTGGCTGTATCCCCTGAGTGATCACAACGATGACTTCTGTGAACGGCTCTGATGTCTTCCAGACAAAGTGACAGTTCACTGATGCATTACACCATGTCTTGATTCAGCCCAAATGTAATATTGCACACATTCCCTATTGAAAATTATGAATCTCATCAGCTAGATCAAATCAAACTATGGAAATAAAGAGCAAAACATTCAGCAGACTAATGGATTTCAATAAATTAGGCCACCGAATAAATAACACTTCAGGACTTTGACCACCAGATGGAGCTGTCCGTTTTGATCCTTTTTGCTCGCTTCCAGGGCTGAGCAATATGTACTTGTGGGGGTCATGAGCCATTCCCAGGCGGTCTCCCATCCAAGTACTAACCAGGCCCGACGCTGCTTAGCTTCCGAGATCGGACGAGATCGGGCGTGTTCAGCGTGGTATGGCCGTAAGCGAAAGCAACCGGCCAAAGTAACCTACTTAAAGCTCCCTAACCCGGGTTGGAGACGCGTGTGTTGTGAAAGGTGAGGTACGCTACATTGTGTTCAAGAAAACAAAGGCGCATTTTCCGCGTGGAGTTCAACTTTGAAAGTGAAGAATACAACAAATGGCATTTAAAACTTGGTAACATTTCCAATAACTGTTCCTTCTTTATCCTAAAAACGATGGGTACTGACAGAAGAGTTTGGTTAGGCAAGTGCACATACTTTACTCACAGTACAACATACATAGGGCAGCTTTATCTCTGATTAAAACGCTCACAGATTTGTTTAGAAGCTAAATAAATTGTAATGGTGACATAGCATGGCAAAAACCACTTGGTGTGTACACCATTTGAAACTACCACAAGTAAATTAGAAAATGTCACTGGAGTAAAAAAAAGCTCAGCTTTTCAAACAAAGATGATACTCAAAGCTAAGGAGAGAAATCAGTGTCTGGCCATGCATGAGAATATAAAACCACTAAGTATTTGATGGGATATAAAAAAAAAAAAAATCAGTTTTTCTAAGCAGAGCGAAAACACAGGGGACGTTTCATTGGAGAGAACAGCCCTAATTTACAATTCATAAAATATGAGCTTCGTTTTAGAAACTTAGCCTCTCAATGAAAACAACGTACACATACCGGTCGGGATGCGGACGCTCCGAGTTGGGTCTCTGGCCAGTTAGGACTGCGCATTCAGGTCATGTGTTGTAAAGAGGGTTGTTTCGTGGATCCTCTTTGCTTCATCTTCGCCACGGAGAAAGAAAAAACAACTGCTCCAAATGCAGTTCTCTACTGGTGTGCTAGAGTCACTGGCAGCCAATGATCCATACATGTCCAGATGTACACTAGCGACAGAAAGCGTGGCGCTCCCTCCGGCGACGGAGACGTGAATGAGCGCTTCTCCTTAGCGCACGGTTTATATAGGCCTTATACGTAATAGTAGACACACGTCAATCGAATGCTGCATCTAATCCGACAACATAGGCTATGTAGTAGCAACTGCTGTCAAGCAAAACTTCATGAAGCACGCTGATATTAGCTTTTCATATATCAATTCGCTGTGCGTAAAAACAGGAACTTTGGTCACTCGCTCTACTTGGACATCCTGAAACGAGTAACCTACAGTTGTTCAGGAAAACACTACAATATCTGGGATGTCGAAGGCCATGCAGACTATAGGCTATTTTCCATACTCAGACAGTGTTGAAAAAATTACTTTGCAGCTCTTGGGCGAATGAACACAGCGAGACCGGGAATTGTACAACACGGTGAAAACTACATCGAAAACAAAGCTGTCACCCCAAAAAATAAGCTAAACATTCCAGATGAAAACAAGCACTAAAACTCCCCCAATCCGCCAGCTGTTTACAGTCAACTCGTGCAATTTTTTCCGACCTGTTGCTGGCTTAGCCTATATTTCCTACCGATGCATTTATTTATTTATTTATTTATGTATTTCTTTATTTTGCTTTCAAACGGAGGAAGCAAATATTCAAAGGGGTTGGAACGTCTACGTACTAGGGAGCAGGCACGCACAGACAGACAGCCTGAAAAAAAAAAAAGTTTCACTGGCTGATGGAGAGAAAAGCTTACGGCACCTGGTATTCCCAGGCGGTCTCCCATCCAAGTACTAACCAGACCCGACGCTGCTTAGCTTCCGAGATAGGACGAGATCGGGCGTGTTCAGCGTGGTATGGCCGTAAGCGAAAGCAACCGGCCAAAGTAACCTACTTAAAGCTCCCTAACCCGGGTTGGAGACGCGTGTGTTGTGAAAGGTGAGGTACGCTACATTGTGTTCAAGAAAACAAGGGCGCATTTTCCGCGTGGAGTTCAACTTTGAAAGTGAAGAATACAACAAATGGCATTTAAAACTTGGTAACATTTCCAATAACTGTTCCTTCTTTATCCTAAAAACGATGGGTACTGACAGAAGAGTTTGGTTAGGCAAGTGCACATACTTTACTCACAGTACAACATACATAGGGCAGCTTTATCTCTGATTAAAACGCTCACAGATTTCTTTAGAAGCTAAATAAATTGTAATGGTGACATAGCAGGGCAAAAACCACTTGGTGTGTACACCATTTGAAACTACCACAAGTAAATTAGAAAATGTCACTGGAGTAAAAAAAAAGCTCAGCTTTTCAAACAAAGATGATACTCAAAGCTAAGGAGAGAAATCAGTGTCTGGCCATGCATGAGAATATAAAACCACTAAGTATTTGATGGGATTTAAAAAAAAAAAAATCCGTTTCTCTAAGCAGAGCGAAAACACAGGAGACGTTTCATTGGAGAGAACAGCCCTAATTTACAATTCATAAAATATGAGCTTCGTTTTAGAAACTTAGCCTCTCAATGAAAACAACGTACACATACCGGTCGGGATGCGGACGCTCCGAGTTGGGTCTCTGGCCAGTTAGGACTGCGCATTCAGGTCATGTGTTGTAAAGAGGGTTGTTTCGTGGATCCTCTTTGCTTCATCTTCGCCACGGAGAAAGAAAAAACAACTGCTCCAAATGCAGTTCTCTACTGGTGTGCTAGAGTCACTGGCAGCCAATGATCCATACATGTCCAGATGTACACTAGCGACAGAAAGCGTGGCGCTCCCTCCGGCGACGGAGACGTGAATGAGCGCTTCTCCTTAGCGCACGGTTTATATAGGCCTTATACGTAATAGTAGACACACGTCAATCGAATGCTGCATCTAATCCGACAACATAGGCTATGTAGTAGCAACTGCTGTCAAGCAAAACTTCATGAAGCACGCTGATATTAGCTTTTCATATATCAATTCGCTGTGCGTAAAAACAGGAACTTTGGTCACTCGCTCTACTTGGACATCCTGAAACGAGTAACCTACAGTTGTTCAGGAAAACACTACAATATCTGGGATGTCGAAGGCCATGCAGACTATAGGCTATTTTCCATACTCAGACAGCGTTGAAAAAATTACTTTGCAGCTCTTGGGCGAATGAACACAGCGAGACCGGGAATTGTACAACACGGTGAAAACTACATCGAAAACAAAGCTGTCACCCCAAAAAATAAGCTAAACATTCCAGATGAAAACAAGCACTAAAACTCCCCCAATCCGCCAGCTGTTTACAGTCAACTCGTGCAATTTTTTCCGACCTGTTGCTGGCTTAGCCTATATTTCCTACCGATGCATTTATTTATTTATTTATTTATGTATTTCTTTATTTTGCTTTCAAACGGAGGAAGCAAATATTCAAAGGGGTTGGAACGTCTACGTACTAGGGAGCAGGCACGCACAGACAGACAGCCTGAAAAAAAAAAAAGTTTCACTGGCTGATGGAGAGAAAAGCTTACGGCACCTGGTATTCCCAGGCGGTCTCCCATCCAAGTACTAACCAGGCCCGACGCTGCTTAGCTTCCGAGATCGGACGAGATCGGGCGTGTTCAGCGTGGTATGGCCGTAAGCGAAAGCAACCGGCCAAAGTAACCTACTTAAAGCTCCCTAACCCGGGTTGGAGACGCGTGTGTTGTGAAAGGTGAGGTACGCTACATTGTGTTCAAGAAAACAAAGGCGCATTTTCCGCGTGGAGTTCAACTTTGAAAGTGAAGAATACAACAAATGGCATTTAAAACTTGGTAACATTTCCAATAACTGTTCCTTCTTTATCCTAAAAACGATGGGTACTGACAGAAGAGTTTGGTTAGGCAAGTGCACATACTTTACTCACAGTACAACATACATAGGGCAGCTTTATCTCTGATTAAAACGCTCACAGATTTGTTTAGAAGCTAAATAAATTGTAATGGTGACATAGCATGGCAAAAACCACTTGGTGTGTACACCATTTGAAACTACCACAAGTAAATTAGAAAATGTCACTGGAGTAAAAAAAAGCTCAGCTTTTCAAACAAAGATGATACTCAAAGCTAAGGAGAGAAATCAGTGTCTGGCCATGCATGAGAATATAAAACCACTAAGTATTTGATGGGATATAAAAAAAAAAAAAATCAGTTTTTCTAAGCAGAGCGAAAACACAGGGGACGTTTCATTGGAGAGAACAGCCCTAATTTACAATTCATAAAATATGAGCTTCGTTTTAGAAACTTAGCCTCTCAATGAAAACAACGTACACATACCGGTCGGGATGCGGACGCTCCGAGTTGGGTCTCTGGCCAGTTAGGACTGCGCATTCAGGTCATGTGTTGTAAAGAGGGTTGTTTCGTGGATCCTCTTTGCTTCATCTTCGCCACGGAGAAAGAAAAAACAACTGCTCCAAATGCAGTTCTCTACTGGTGTGCTAGAGTCACTGGCAGCCAATGATCCATACATGTCCAGATGTACACTAGCGACAGAAAGCGTGGCGCTCCCTCCGGCGACGGAGACGTGAATGAGCGCTTCTCCTTAGCGCACGGTTTATATAGGCCTTATACGTAATAGTAGACACACGTCAATCGAATGCTGCATCTAATCCGACAACATAGGCTATGTAGTAGCAACTGCTGTCAAGCAAAACTTCATGAAGCACGCTGATATTAGCTTTTCATATATCAATTCGCTGTGCGTAAAAACAGGAACTTTGGTCACTCGCTCTACTTGGACATCCTGAAACGAGTAACCTACAGTTGTTCAGGAAAACACTACAATATCTGGGATGTCGAAGGCCATGCAGACTATAGGCTATTTTCCATACTCAGACAGCGTTGAAAAAATTACTTTGCAGCTCTTGGGCGAATGAACACAGCGAGACCGGGAATTGTACAACACGGTGAAAACTACATCGAAAACAAAGCTGTCACCCCAAAAAATAAGCTAAACATTCCAGATGAAAACAAGCACTAAAACTCCCCCAATCCGCCAGCTGTTTACAGTCAACTCGTGCAATTTTTTCCGACCTGTTGCTGGCTTAGCCTATATTTCCTACCGATGCATTTATTTATTTATTTATTTATGTATTTCTTTATTTTGCTTTCAAACGGAGGAAGCAAATATTCAAAGGGGTTGGAACGTCTACGTACTAGGGAGCAGGCACGCACAGACAGACAGCCTGAAAAAAAAAAAAGTTTCACTGGCTGATGGAGAGAAAAGCTTACGGCACCTGGTATTCCCAGGCGGTCTCCCATCCAAGTACTAACCAGGCCCGACGCTGCTAAGCTTCCGAGATCGGACGAGATCGGGCGTGTTCAGCGTGGTATGGCCGTAAGCGAAAGCAACCGGCCAAAGTAACCTACTTAAAGCTCCCTAACCCGGGTTGGAGACGCGTGTGTTGTGAAAGGTGAGGTACGCTACATTGTGTTCAAGAAAACAAGGGCGCATTTTCCGCGTGGAGTTCAACTTTGAAAGTGAAGAATACAACAAATGGCATTTAAAACTTGGTAACATTTCCAATAACTGTTCCTTCTTTATCCTAAAAACGATGGGTACTGACAGAAGAGTTTGGTTAGGCAAGTGCACATACTTTACTCACAGTACAACATACATAGGGCAGCTTTATCTCTGATTAAAACGCTCACAGATTTCTTTAGAAGCTAAATAAATTGTAATGGTGACATAGCATGGCAAAAACCACTTGGTGTGTACACCATTTGAAACTACCACAAGTAGCCTAAATTAGAAAATGTCACTGGAGTAAAAAAAAAGCTCAGCTTTTCAAACAAAGATGATACTCAAAGCTAAGGAGAGAAATCAGTGTCTGGCCATGCATGAGAATATAAAACCACTAAGTATTTGATGGGATTTAAAAAAAAAAAATCCGTTTCTCTAAGCAGAGCGAAAACACAGGAGACGTTTCATTGGAGAGAACAGCCCTAATTTACAATTCATAAAATATGAGCTTCGTTTTAGAAACTTAGCCTCTCAATGAAAACAACGTACACATACCGGTCGGGATGCGGACGCTCCGAGTTGGGTCTCTGGCCAGTTAGGACTGCGCATTCAGGTCATGTGTTGTAAAGAGGGTTGTTTCGTGGATCCTCTTTGCTTCATCTTCGCCACGGAGAAAGAAAAAACAACTGCTCCAAATGCAGTTCTCTACTGGTGTGCTAGAGTCACTGGCAGCCAATGATCCATACATGTCCAGATGTACACTAGCGACAGAAAGCGTGGCGCTCCCTCCGGCGACGGAGACGTGAATGAGCGCTTCTCCTTAGCGCACGGTTTATATAGGCCTTATACGTAATAGTAGACACACGTCAATCGAATGCTGCATCTAATCCGACAACATAGGCTATGTAGTAGCAACTGCTGTCAAGCAAAACTTCATGAAGCACGCTGATATTAGCTTTTCATATATCAATTCGCTGTGCGTAAAAACAGGAACTTTGGTCACTCGCTCTACTTGGACATCCTGAAACGAGTAACCTACAGTTGTTCAGGAAAACACTACAATATCTGGGATGTCGAAGGCCATGCAGACTATAGGCTATTTTCCATACTCAGACAGCGTTGAAAAAATTACTTTGCAGCTCTTGGGCGAATGAACACAGCGAGACCGGGAATTGTACAACACGGTGAAAACTACATCGAAAACAAAGCTGTCACCCCAAAAAATAAGCTAAACATTCCAGATGAAAACAAGCACTAAAACTCCCCCAATCCGCCAGCTGTTTACAGTCAACTCGTGCAATTTTTTCCGACCTGTTGCTGGCTTAGCCTATATTTCCTACCGATGCATTTATTTATTTATTTATTTATGTATTTCTTTATTTTGCTTTCAAACGGAGGAAGCAAATATTCAAAGGGGTTGGAACGTCTACGTACTAGGGAGCAGGCACGCACAGACAGACAGCCTGAAAAAAAAAAAAGTTTCACTGGCTGATGGAGAGAAAAGCTTACGGCACCTGGTATTCCCAGGCGGTCTCCCATCCAAGTACTAACCAGGCCCGACGCTGCTTAGCTTCCGAGATCGGACGAGATCGGGCGTGTTCAGCGTGGTATGGCCGTAAGCGAAAGCAACCGGCCAAAGTAACCTACTTAAAGCTCCCTAACCCGGGTTGGAGACGCGTGTGTTGTGAAAGGTGAGGTACGCTACATTGTGTTCAAGAAAACAAAGGCGCATTTTCCGCGTGGAGTTCAACTTTGAAAGTGAAGAATACAACAAATGGCATCTAAAACTTGGTAACATTTCCAATAACTGTTCCTTCTTTATCCTAAAAACGATGGGTACTGACAGAAGAGTTTGGTTAGGCAAGTGCACATACTTTACTCACAGTACAACATACATAGGGCAGCTTTATCTCTGATTAAAACGCTCACAGATTTGTTTAGAAGCTAAATAAATTGTAATGGTGACATAGCATGGCAAAAACCACTTGGTGTGTACACCATTTGAAACTACCACAAGTAAATTAGAAAATGTCACTGGAGTAAAAAAAAGCTCAGCTTTTCAAACAAAGATGATACTCAAAGCTAAGGAGAGAAATCAGTGTCTGGCCATGCATGAGAATATAAAACCACTAAGTATTTGATGGGATATAAAAAAAAAAAAAATCAGTTTTTCTAAGCAGAGCGAAAACACAGGGGACGTTTCATTGGAGAGAACAGCCCTAATTTACAATTCATAAAATATGAGCTTCGTTTTAGAAACTTAGCCTCTCAATGAAAACAACGTACACATACCGGTCGGGATGCGGACGCTCCGAGTTGGGTCTCTGGCCAGTTAGGACTGCGCATTCAGGTCATGTGTTGTAAAGAGGGTTGTTTCGTGGATCCTCTTTGCTTCATCTTCGCCACGGAGAAAGAAAAAACAACTGCTCCAAATGCAGTTCTCTACTGGTGTGCTAGAGTCACTGGCAGCCAATGATCCATACATGTCCAGATGTACACTAGCGACAGAAAGCGTGGCGCTCCCTCCGGCGACGGAGACGTGAATGAGCGCTTCTCCTTAGCGCACGGTTTATATAGGCCTTATACGTAATAGTAGACACACGTCAATCGAATGCTGCATCTAATCCGACAACATAGGCTATGTAGTAGCAACTGCTGTCAAGCAAAACTTCATGAAGCACGCTGATATTAGCTTTTCATATATCAATTCGCTGTGCGTAAAAACAGGAACTTTGGTCACTCGCTCTACTTGGACATCCTGAAACGAGTAACCTACAGTTGTTCAGGAAAACACTACAATATCTGGGATGTCGAAGGCCATGCAGACTATAGGCTATTTTCCATACTCAGACAGCGTTGAAAAAATTACTTTGCAGCTCTTGGGCGAATGAACACAGCGAGACCGGGAATTGTACAACACGGTGAAAACTACATCGAAAACAAAGCTGTCACCCCAAAAAATAAGCTAAACATTCCAGATGAAAACAAGCACTAAAACTCCCCCAATCCGCCAGCTGTTTACAGTCAACTCGTGCAATTTTTTCCGACCTGTTGCTGGCTTAGCCTATATTTCCTACCGATGCATTTATTTATTTATTTATTTATGTATTTCTTTATTTTGCTTTCAAACGGAGGAAGCAAATATTCAAAGGGGTTGGAACGTCTACGTACTAGGGAGCAGGCACGCACAGACAGACAGCCTGAAAAAAAAAAAAGTTTCACTGGCTGATGGAGAGAAAAGCTTACGGCACCTGGTATTCCCAGGCGGTCTCCCATCCAAGTACTAACCAGGCCCGACGCTGCTTAGCTTCCGAGATCGGACGAGATCGGGCGTGTTCAGCGTGGTATGGCCGTAAGCGAAAGCAACCGGCCAAAGTAACCTACTTAAAGCTCCCTAACCCGGGTTGGAGACGCGTGTGTTGTGAAAGGTGAGGTACGCTACATTGTGTTCAAGAAAACAAGGGCGCATTTTCCGCGTGGAGTTCAACTTTGAAAGTGAAGAATACAACAAATGGCATTTAAAACTTGGTAACATTTCCAATAACTGTTCCTTCTTTATCCTAAAAACGATGGGTACTGACAGAAGAGTTTGGTTAGGCAAGTGCACATACTTTACTCACAGTACAACATACATAGGGCAGCTTTATCTCTGATTAAAACGCTCACAGATTTCTTTAGAAGCTAAATAAATTGTAATGGTGACATAGCAGGGCAAAAACCACTTGGTGTGTACACCATTTGAAACTACCACAAGTAAATTAGAAAATGTCACTGGAGTAAAAAAAAAGCTCAGCTTTTCAAACAAAGATGATACTCAAAGCTAAGGAGAGAAATCAGTGTCTGGCCATGCATGAGAATATAAAACCACTAAGTATTTGATGGGATTTAAAAAAAAAAAATCCGTTTCTCTAAGCAGAGCGAAAACACAGGAGACGTTTCATTGGAGAGAACAGCCCTAATTTACAATTCATAAAATATGAGCTTCGTTTTAGAAACTTAGCCTCTCAATGAAAACAACGTACACATACCGGTCGGGATGCGGACGCTCCGAGTTGGGTCTCTGGCCAGTTAGGACTGCGCATTCAGGTCATGTGTTGTAAAGAGGGTTGTTTCGTGGATCCTCTTTGCTTCATCTTCGCCACGGAGAAAGAAAAAACAACTGCTCCAAATGCAGTTCTCTACTGGTGTGCTAGAGTCACTGGCAGCCAATGATCCATACATGTCCAGATGTACACTAGCGACAGAAAGCGTGGCGCTCCCTCCGGCGACGGAGACGTGAATGAGCGCTTCTCCTTAGCGCACGGTTTATATAGGCCTTATACGTAATAGTAGACACACGTCAATCGAATGCTGCATCTAATCCGACAACATAGGCTATGTAGTAGCAACTGCTGTCAAGCAAAACTTCATGAAGCACGCTGATATTAGCTTTTCATATATCAATTCGCTGTGCGTAAAAACAGGAACTTTGGTCACTCGCTCTACTTGGACATCCTGAAACGAGTAACCTACAGTTGTTCAGGAAAACACTACAATATCTGGGATGTCGAAGGCCATGCAGACTATAGGCTATTTTCCATACTCAGACAGCGTTGAAAAAATTACTTTGCAGCTCTTGGGCGAATGAACACAGCGAGACCGGGAATTGTACAACACGGTGAAAACTACATCGAAAACAAAGCTGTCACCCCAAAAAATAAGCTAAACATTCCAGATGAAAACAAGCACTAAAACTCCCCCAATCCGCCAGCTGTTTACAGTCAACTCGTGCAATTTTTTCCGACCTGTTGCTGGCTTAGCCTATATTTCCTACCGATGCATTTATTTATTTATTTATTTATGTATTTCTTTATTTTGCTTTCAAACGGAGGAAGCAAATATTCAAAGGGGTTGGAACGTCTACGTACTAGGGAGCAGGCACGCACAGACAGACAGCCTGAAAAAAAAAAAAGTTTCACTGGCTGATGGAGAGAAAAGCTTACGGCACCTGGTATTCCCAGGCGGTCTCCCATCCAAGTACTAACCAGGCCCGACGCTGCTTAGCTTCCGAGATCGGACGAGATCGGGCGTGTTCAGCGTGGTATGGCCGTAAGCGAAAGCAACCGGCCAAAGTAACCTACTTAAAGCTCCCTAACCCGGGTTGGAGACGCGTGTGTTGTGAAAGGTGAGGTACGCTACATTGTGTTCAAGAAAACAAAGGCGCATTTTCCGCGTGGAGTTCAACTTTGAAAGTGAAGAATACAACAAATGGCATTTAAAACTTGGTAACATTTCCAATAACTGTTCCTTCTTTATCCTAAAAACGATGGGTACTGACAGAAGAGTTTGGTTAGGCAAGTGCACATACTTTACTCACAGTACAACATACATAGGGCAGCTTTATCTCTGATTAAAACGCTCACAGATTTGTTTAGAAGCTAAATAAATTGTAATGGTGACATAGCATGGCAAAAACCACTTGGTGTGTACACCATTTGAAACTACCACAAGTAAATTAGAAAATGTCACTGGAGTAAAAAAAAGCTCAGCTTTTCAAACAAAGATGATACTCAAAGCTAAGGAGAGAAATCAGTGTCTGGCCATGCATGAGAATATAAAACCACTAAGTATTTGATGGGATATAAAAAAAAAAAAAATCAGTTTTTCTAAGCAGAGCGAAAACACAGGGGACGTTTCATTGGAGAGAACAGCCCTAATTTACAATTCATAAAATATGAGCTTCGTTTTAGAAACTTAGCCTCTCAATGAAAACAACGTACACATACCGGTCGGGATGCGGACGCTCCGAGTTGGGTCTCTGGCCAGTTAGGACTGCGCATTCAGGTCATGTGTTGTAAAGAGGGTTGTTTCGTGGATCCTCTTTGCTTCATCTTCGCCACGGAGAAAGAAAAAACAACTGCTCCAAATGCAGTTCTCTACTGGTGTGCTAGAGTCACTGGCAGCCAATGATCCATACATGTCCAGATGTACACTAGCGACAGAAAGCGTGGCGCTCCCTCCGGCGACGGAGACGTGAATGAGCGCTTCTCCTTAGCGCACGGTTTATATAGGCCTTATACGTAATAGTAGACACACGTCAATCGAATGCTGCATCTAATCCGACAACATAGGCTATGTAGTAGCAACTGCTGTCAAGCAAAACTTCATGAAGCACGCTGATATTAGCTTTTCATATATCAATTCGCTGTGCGTAAAAACAGGAACTTTGGTCACTCGCTCTACTTGGACATCCTGAAACGAGTAACCTACAGTTGTTCAGGAAAACACTACAATATCTGGGATGTCGAAGGCCATGCAGACTATAGGCTATTTTCCATACTCAGACAGTGTTGAAAAAATTACTTTGCAGCTCTTGGGCGAATGAACACAGCGAGACCGGGAATTGTACAACACGGTGAAAACTACATCGAAAACAAAGCTGTCACCCCAAAAAATAAGCTAAACATTCCAGATGAAAACAAGCACTAAAACTCCCCCAATCCGCCAGCTGTTTACAGTCAACTCGTGCAATTTTTTCCGACCTGTTGCTGGCTTAGCCTATATTTCCTACCGATGCATTTATTTATTTATTTATTTATGTATTTCTTTATTTTGCTTTCAAACGGAGGAAGCAAATATTCAAAGGGGTTGGAACGTCTACGTACTAGGGAGCAGGCACGCACAGACAGACAGCCTGAAAAAAAAAAAAGTTTCACTGGCTGATGGAGAGAAAAGCTTACGGCACCTGGTATTCCCAGGCGGTCTCCCATCCAAGTACTAACCAGGCCCGACGCTGCTTAGCTTCCGAGATCGGACGAGATCGGGCGTGTTCAGCGTGGTATGGCCGTAAGCGAAAGCAACCGGCCAAAGTAACCTACTTAAAGCTCCCTAACCCGGGTTGGAGACGCGTGTGTTGTGAAAGGTGAGGTACGCTACATTGTGTTCAAGAAAACAAAGGCGCATTTTCCGCGTGGAGTTCAACTTTGAAAGTGAAGAATACAACAAATGGCATTTAAAACTTGGTAACATTTCCAATAACTGTTCCTTCTTTATCCTAAAAACGATGGGTACTGACAGAAGAGTTTGGTTAGGCAAGTGCACATACTTTACTCACAGTACAACATACATAGGGCAGCTTTATCTCTGATTAAAACGCTCACAGATTTGTTTAGAAGCTAAATAAATTGTAATGGTGACATAGCATGGCAAAAACCACTTGGTGTGTACACCATTTGAAACTACCACAAGTAAATTAGAAAATGTCACTGGAGTAAAAAAAAGCTCAGCTTTTCAAACAAAGATGATACTCAAAGCTAAGGAGAGAAATCAGTGTCTGGCCATGCATGAGAATATAAAACCACTAAGTATTTGATGGGATATAAAAAAAAAAAAAATCAGTTTTTCTAAGCAGAGCGAAAACACAGGGGACGTTTCATTGGAGAGAACAGCCCTAATTTACAATTCATAAAATATGAGCTTCGTTTTAGAAACTTAGCCTCTCAATGAAAACAACGTACACATACCGGTCGGGATGCGGACGCTCCGAGTTGGGTCTCTGGCCAGTTAGGACTGCGCATTCAGGTCATGTGTTGTAAAGAGGGTTGTTTCGTGGATCCTCTTTGCTTCATCTTCGCCACGGAGAAAGAAAAAACAACTGCTCCAAATGCAGTTCTCTACTGGTGTGCTAGAGTCACTGGCAGCCAATGATCCATACATGTCCAGATGTACACTAGCGACAGAAAGCGTGGCGCTCCCTCCGGCGACGGAGACGTGAATGAGCGCTTCTCCTTAGCGCACGGTTTATATAGGCCTTATACGTAATAGTAGACACACGTCAATCGAATGCTGCATCTAATCCGACAACATAGGCTATGTAGTAGCAACTGCTGTCAAGCAAAACTTCATGAAGCACGCTGATATTAGCTTTTCATATATCAATTCGCTGTGCGTAAAAACAGGAACTTTGGTCACTCGCTCTACTTGGACATCCTGAAACGAGTAACCTACAGTTGTTCAGGAAAACACTACAATATCTGGGATGTCGAAGGCCATGCAGACTATAGGCTATTTTCCATACTCAGACAGTGTTGAAAAAATTACTTTGCAGCTCTTGGGCGAATGAACACAGCGAGACCGGGAATTGTACAACACGGTGAAAACTACATCGAAAACAAAGCTGTCACCCCAAAAAATAAGCTAAACATTCCAGATGAAAACAAGCACTAAAACTCCCCCAATCCGCCAGCTGTTTACAGTCAACTCGTGCAATTTTTTCCGACCTGTTGCTGGCTTAGCCTATATTTCCTACCGATGCATTTATTTATTTATTTATTTATGTATTTCTTTATTTTGCTTTCAAACGGAGGAAGCAAATATTCAAAGGGGTTGGAACGTCTACGTACTAGGGAGCAGGCACGCACAGACAGACAGCCTGAAAAAAAAAAAAGTTTCACTGGCTGATGGAGAGAAAAGCTTACGGCACCTGGTATTCCCAGGCACTTTCTCCCCCAAGTACATATCCTCTGCTCAACCGGCCAATCACTGAGCAATGCTGAGCAAAGCTGAGCAAAGCTGAGCAGCCTTCAGCCAATCACTGAGCAATGCTGAGCAGAGCTGAGCGCTCAACAGACCAATCATTGAGCGAGGATCGGAAAATATTCACGACGTCATGACGTCGGCGCTGTTAAGCTGCGTCTCGAAAAATACTGGCGGCCATCTTTAACTACTCCGGTATCGGCGGCGTTTTTCCGACCCATTGGACCTTTTGTTTTTTACTCTCAGGTAAGTTTTGTATAGTTATGTGCCAAGTAATGAATGAAACTCGATGTATTTTTTAATAGTTGGTCCGATATTCAATGTTTTACACGTTATCTCGTTAGCAGCTCGTAACGTTAGCAGGCTGACTCTGACCCGGCGCCGCAAAGGTAAACAGTGCTGCTCACTGTAGAGTTTGCTATGCGTTGAAAGTGTCTAAGAGCCCAAATGTGTTGTTAGAAGATAGTTTTCTTAGTATTCATAAGTAATTCGTGTTTGTGGGAGTTGGGGGCTATAGACAAAGTTTTCATTCACTGTTCAGCCGCCGCCTCTGTCGAGCTAGCGTTAGCTACCACCGGTGTCGCCTTCACCTGTCAGAGGTAAACAATACATTGAACGTGAATGAATGAGATACCAATCGCCGCTGTAATGACCTGACAATCCCTGGAAACACTTTAAAAATGTCATCAGACACTCTAGCTCACTTTTTTAAGACCATAGAGGTGGTGTTACTTAAGTGTGGAGTTGACGTTTGATGTATAAATATGCCTTAGAAGTGTAAACATGTCAACCGCGATTTGCATGTTAAAAACAAAGTGATGAATGAATGGGCTGTTTTTGGTTGTCATAAGCACTTTTTTTCACCTGTTGGCTGTGGAAAGCAAATAGCACACACGTAATATCAATACTCATTGCATGTGTATTTTATATTTCCAGATTATATGTTGAAGAGCCAGAGCCTGTGCCTCCTGTGAACCGGTCCGTTCAGCCCACGGTGTCGTCCTCCTCCACTCGGCCAAAGCCTGCTGCGCCCATCCCCATTCTGCCAGGGCCTGCTGCGTCCACCCATCTCCAGCCAAAGCCTGCTGCGCCCACCTATGCGCCACCCCCTGTGTCGGCAGCACCCATACTGCTGGTTCTCCCCCCACAGCCACAGGCTCCCTCCGTCCTGTTTCGTGGGCCATCGTGCAGCCAGAGCTTTGTACGTCCTGCACCAACAGTCAAGGCATTCATGCCAAACAAGCCCTCGCGGCCATGTGGGGCTTGCCACGTGCCCAATTGTAGTGGACAGCGGAAGAGGTACACACCTTAAAGTGTCTGGAAGCACCCAGAAGATATTTTCTTCCTGTCCATCCACTAGGATATCCACCACCTCTGGGTCTGACAATGTGGTGTACGACAGCTTTGAACACTTGAAATGTGTGGTGGATGCGGAGTTGGAAAAGAGGAGAACTATGTAAATAACTGTAAAAACTCACCTGTGTGATGCCACTTCTCCTGTGCCATCTGTAGGAGAGAGAAAGAGGCTTGTTTGTGTTATGCTGAAGTACTTTGAAACACAAACAAACACATGCACAAAAACAAGCAATCTATTTATTTATATAGTTCAAAAGTTTAAAACATGCACTTAACAGTTTAAAAATGTTCTTATATTTGTTTTTTATTATTACTTATGTTGCTCTTAAAAGGCACTTTGTATTATCTTTTTATGTATATAAATATGTTCTGTCATGTTCAATATCAAGGCCAATCTAACCTCCATCATTTTAACCTTAAGCAGTTCCAATCTAACACAATCAGTTTGCATACCCTTTAATGGTCGTTCATGTTCATATCATCTGTTTTTGTCATACGTGTTGTTTGTTCGTCTTTGTCAGCTTCATGTCTTTGTGATGTTTGTATGTCTTTGTCTGCTTTATGTTTAACACAAGTTTGCCAAAGAAAACACACACAACAAATGTATCTTACAGGAATGGCTTGAGCCTTTATTTGTTGATTGGTGACCTGAGTCTTTGGATAATCCTGTTATTTATTGGGCTTTTGGCCAGTACAAACCAATTGTTCATTTTTTTTACCTGAAGTACAAGTTTGTGTTTTTAATTGTTAAGTGTTTGATTTATTATTATTATTATTATTGTTGTGTGTGTGTGTGTGTGTGTGTGTGTGTGTGTGTGTGTGTGTGTGTCCTTGTAATGTTTGTATGTCTGTCAGCTCCATGTTTAACTAAATGTTTGCAAATGGTAGTAAACGTTTCACATGTGCTTTCATGCACTGCTTTTCAAATGAAACACATTCTATGTGAAAAATAAAAGTTGTAAAAGTATTTCAAGTATGTTGGAGTCTCTGTATGCTTGGGTTTCAGAAGGGGTGGGATAGTGTAAAAAAAAACACATAATTTAGAAGTCCTTGTGTCTTCTCTGCCTCTACCAGAGGTATGAATACACCCCTCTGTGCGCTGGCTGTATCCCCTGAGTGATCACAACGATGACTTCTGTGAACGGCTCTGGGGCCTGTACTACGAAGCGGGGTTACTGGCTTAGCTGGGTAACTTCGAGAGTAAGTTGATCACGTGTGGCGTAACTTCCCGGTTAACCCGTACTACGAAAGGTGGATAGGTTTTAACCGAGGTATGCTGCCATGGCAATTTACGCTGCATCTCAATGATCTTGGTTAACCCGAGGTTTGCGGTTAACCACACCCCACAATGTCGACGTAGGCTACTTGGAAGATACATTATTGGAGCGCAAATTGTAAGCGCCTCTCTTCGCAAGGCGAGGGTTTTTAAAGACCGCCAGAATCTTTCTCCATATAATATTCTCTATGAAAGATAGCCTATACATTCTCAGCCGAGGGAATTCGTTGCATTTGTCAGCTGATCGAGGCAAAGTGGAGGCTATAAGCATTGGCAATATAACATTTTCATAATTAAGACATATTAATGCAAACTATAACTAGGCCTATAAACCTTCGGAATGTTTTTGAGTTTCATTTTCACCTGCTGCCAGCGGCACTGCCGTTGCATCTAAAATGTTCACAGGATAGGCATACACTAAATCAGTCAATGGGGCTAAACATTCAATTATCCTTTATTAATATTTATTCATATACATGGCATGAATTGTGTTGCATCTGTAGGACTCTTATGAACTCAAAATGTATTTATTTCAACACATTTCAGACATTCCGCAAGCTTAATCCTGCGTAACACATAGGCTATTTAAGGAACATGAAATAAAACTTTACTTTCATATATCCGATCTGCAATAGCCTACGTTGCCAACAGCCTTGTCTTGCTTTGTTTGCTGCCGACGTAGGCTATTTGATGTATAGTAAAGTGGGTTTTAATTCCTCGCACTTTTTATAATCATTGCGCATTGCTTATCCGTAAAATAACGTGATCGCGTCATCATTAAAAGTGATGATTTGCGCTGCAACCCGCCCATTTTATGTGAACGCGCACCAACTCCGATGAGGTTAACCCCAGTTCAACAAATCAACTTCTTACTCAGCGTCGTAGTACCGATTAATACCAATGAAGATAACCAGGTTTTGTCAACCCCGGTTAAGCAAAGTAACACTGGGTTACATCTGGGTAGGTTGAGCTCCCTTCGTAGTACAGGCCCCTGATGTCTTCCAGACAAAGTGACAGTTCACTGATGCATTACACCCTGTCTTGATTCAGCCCAAATGTAATATTGCACACATTTCCTCTTGAAAATTATGAATCACATCAGCTAGATCAAATCAAACTATGAAAATAAAGAGCAAAATATTCAGCAGACTAATGGATTTCAATAAATTAGGCCACCTAATAAATAACAGTTCAGGACTTTGACCACCAGATGGAGCTGTCCGTTTTGATCCTTTTTGCTCGCTCCCAGGGCTGAGCAATATGTACTTGTGGGGGTCATGAGCCATTCCCAGGCGGTCTCCCATCCAAGTACTAACCAGGCCCGACGCTGCTTAGCTTCCGAGATCGGACGAGATCGGGCGTGTTCAGCGTGGTATGGCCGTAAGCGAAAGCAACCGGCCAAAGTAACCTACTTAAAGCTCCCTAACCCGGGTTGGAGACGCGTGTGTTGTGAAAGGTGAGGTACGCTACATTGTGTTCAAGAAAACAAGGGCGCATTTTCCGCGTGGAGTTCAACTTTGAAAGTGAAGAATACAACAAATGGCATTTAAAACTTGGTAACATTTCCAATAACTGTTCCTTCTTTATCCTAAAAACGATGGGTACTGACAGAAGAGTTTGGTTAGGCAAGTGCACATACTTTACTCACAGTACAACATACATAGGGCAGCTTTATCTCTGATTAAAACGCTCACAGATTTGTTTAGAAGCTAAATAAATTGTAATGGTGACATAGCATGGCAAAAACCACTTGGTGTGTACACCATTTGAAACTACCACAAGTAAATTAGAAAATGTCACTGGAGTAAAAAAAAAGCTCAGCTTTTCAAACAAAGATGATACTCAAAGCTAAGGAGAGAAATCAGTGTCTGGCCATGCATGAGAATATAAAACCACTAAGTATTTGATGGGATATATAAAAAAAAATCCGTCTTTCTAAGCAGAGCGAAAACACAGGAGACGTTTCATTGGAGAGAACAGCCCTAATTTACAATTCATAAAATATGAGCTTCGTTTTAGAAACTTAGCCTCTCAATGAAAACAACGTACACATACCGGTCGGGATGCGGATGCTCCGAGTTGGGTCTCTGGCCAGTTAGGACTAATCAACTAAGTTAGCTAATCAACCTGGTTAGCATTGTTAGCAAATCTAGCATAGTTAGCATTTTTAGCATTACTGTTAGAAATCATCGGTTAAGTTAGCTAATCAACCTGGTTAGCATTGTTAGCATAATTAGCATTTTTAGCACAACTAATAGAAATCATTAGCTAAGTTAGCTAATCAACATTTTAACATGAATAGAAATCATTAGTTAAGTTAGAACTGGAATGTTTCAACTTTAAACTGTCTACCTTCACACTATCAACTCTCTGTAAACTATGCAATCACCATGTTTACCCTAGCTACACCTTAGTAACCATATCTACATTATCTATCTTTTTTTGCATTTTCATGCACTGGTAATTCCTTGGAATTGCATTTCTAGTTACAGTGCATGAAAATGCACTGTACTGTTCTTCCTAGGCTTCTTATTACAGTGCATGAAAATGCACTGTACTGTTCTTCCTAGGCTTCTTCTTCTTATTACAGTGCATGAAAATGCACTGTACTGTTCTTCCTAGGCTTCTTCTTCTTATTACAGTGCATGAAAATGCACTGTACTGTTCTTCCTATTCTTCTTATTATTACAGTGCATGAAAATGCACTGTACTGTTCTTCCTAGTCTTCAACTTCTTCATCTTCTTATTATTACAGTGCATGAAAATGCACTGTACTGTTATTCCAAGTCTTCTTATTATTATTACAGTGCATGAAAATGCACTGTACTGTTCTTCCTAGTCTTCTTCAACTTCTTATTATTACAGTGCATGAAAATGCACTGTACTGTTATTCCAAAACTTCTTATTACAGTGCATGAAAATGCACTGTACTGTTCTTCCTCGGTCTTCTTCTTCTTCTTCTTATTATTATTCTTCTTCTAACGCACGCAATTCAGCTTCAACCGTTTAACGTAGAAACTTCATTCAAACGTTGTTGCGTAGGTCTTGCTTATGCCATGCCTGCTTTGTATTTTTCAACTTTGTAACTTTTATACTTTTTAAACTATTAGTTAAAAACTATTACAATTTCCCCCATAGACTTAACATTGCTCATTATGACATCACGGCAGCAATTAGAATCTTAGGCCAGGTGGCCGGCCACCTGGGCACCAACTGTCAGTTTCTCTGGCTTTAAGCATACAGTCTCTCAGAAGACTACATATCCTGTTAACTGTTTACTCTGTCCACAACTGTTTCAAAATAAAAGTCCTCACTGCAATAATACACTATTAAATCATTTAACCATTGAAACTACTCAACTATTGAACTGTTCAACCATTCCAACGGTCAGTTATCATCCACTATGCCTCCAGTCAACTACATGAAACCTCCATGTACCTAGCAACCAACATAGCAACCATTAAAATTAAGCGTTTTTGACCGTTTCCATAGCAACCAACATGATTATACTGCAGTAACTTCTTGTTTCCTGATAGTGGCCACCATGGATACCCTAGCAACAAATGTTTCAAAATAAAAGTCCTCACTAGCAAGTTAGCTAGTTAGCATGGTTAGCATTGTTAGCATAGTTAGCATTTTTAGCATAACTGCAAAAAATCATCAACTAAATTAGCTAATCAACCTGGTTAGCATGGTTAGCAAATTTAGCATTGTTAGCATAGTTAGCATTTTTAGCATTGCTGCTAGAAATCATTGGTTAAGTTAGCTAATCAACCTGGTTAGCATTGTTAGTAAAGTTAGCATTGCTAGCATAATTAGCATTTTTAGCGTAACTGCTAGAAATCATTAGCTAAGTTAGCTAATCAACATTTTAACATATATAGAAATCATTAGTTAAGTTAGAACTGGAATGTTTCATCTTTAAACAGTCTACCTTCACACTATCAACTCTCTGTAAACTATGCAACCACTATGTTTACCCTAGCTACACCTTAGTAACCATATCTACATTATCTATCTATTTCTGCATTTTCATGCACTGGTAATTCCTTGGAATTGCATTTCTAGTTATTATTCTTCTTCTTCTAACGCACTTAATGGAGCTTCAACCGTTTAACGTAGAAACTTCATTCAAACTGCGCTGCGTAGGTCTTACTTAGGCCATCCGGGCTTTGTATTTTTCAACTTTGTAACTTTTATACTTTTTTAACTATTAATTAATTAAAATGACAATTTCCCCATAGACTTAACATTGTGATTATGACATCATAATAGGGCAATTAGAATCTTCTGCCAGGTGGCCAGGCCAGCTGCAGCAGCTCTCTCTCTCTCTCAGGCTTTAAGCATACATTCTCTGTGAAGACTACATATACCTGTTAAACTGTTTCCTCTGTCCACAACTGTTTCAAAATAAAAGTCCTCACTGCAATAATACACTATTAAATCATTTAACCATTGAAACTACTAATCTATTTAACTGTTCAACCATTCCCACTGTCAGTTATCATCAGCCATGCCTCCGGTCAACTACATGAAACCCCCATGTACCTAGCAACCAACATAGCAACCATTAAAATTAAGCGTTTATGACCGTTTCCATAGCAACCAACATCATTATACTGCAGTAACTTCTTGTTTCCTGATAGTGGCCACCATGGATACCCTAGCAACAAATGTTTCAAAATAAAAGTCCTCACTAGCAAGTTAGCTAGTTAGCATGGTTAGCATTGTTAGCATAGTTAGCATTTTTAGTATAACTGTAAAAAATCATCAACTAAGTTAGCTAATCGACCTGGTTAGCATTGTCAGCAAATTTAGCATTGTTAGCATAGTTAGCCATTTTAGCATTACTGCTAGAAATCATTGGTTAAGTTAGCTAATCAACCTGATTAGCATTGTTAGTAAAGTTAGCATTGCTAGCATAATTAAAATTTTTAGCGTAACTGCTAGAAATCATTAGCTAAGTTAGCTAATCAATATTTTAACATGAATAGAAATCATTAGTTAAGTTAGAACTGGAATGTTTCAGCTTTAAACTGTCTACCTTCACACTATCAACTCTCTGTAAACTATGCAACCACCATGTTTACCCTAGCTACACCTTAGTAACCATATCTACATTATCTATCTATTTTTGCATTTTCATGCACTGGTAATTCCTTGGAATTGCATTTCTAGTTCTTCTTCTAACGCACGCAATTCAGCTTCAACCGCTTAACGTGGAAACTCCATTCAAACTATGTCGCGTAGGTCTTACTTACGCGATGTGGGCTTTGTATTTTTCAACTTTGTAACTTTTATACTTTTTAAACTATTAGTTAAAAACTATTACAATTTCCCCCATAGACTTAACATTGCTCATTATGACATCACGGCAGCAATTAGAATCTTATGCCAGGTGGCCGGCCACCTGGGCACCAACTGTCAGTTTCTCTGGCTTTAAGCATACAGTCTCTCAGAAGACTACATATCCTGTTAACTGTTTCCTCTGTCCACAACTGTTTCAAAATAAAAGTCCTCAATGCAATAATACACTATTAAATCATTTAACCATTGAAACTACTCAACTATTGAACTGTTCAACCATTCCAACTGTCAGTTATCATCCACTATGCCTCCAGTCAACTACATGAAACCTCCATGTACCTAGCAACCAACATAGCAACCATTAAAATTAAGTGTTTATGACCGTTTCCATAGCAACCAATATAATTATACTGCAGTAACTTCTTGTTTCTTGATAGTGGCCACCATGGATACCCTAGCAACAAATGTTTCAAAATAAAAGTCCTCACTAGCAAGTTAGCTAGTTAGCATGGTTAGCATAGTTAGCATTGTTAGCATAGGTAGCATTTTTAGCATAACTGCAAAAAATCATCAACTAAGTTAGCTAATCAACCTGGTTAGCATTATTAGCAAATTTAGCATTGTTAGCATAGTTAGCATGTTTAGCATTACTGCTAGAAATCATCGGTTAAGTTAGCTAATCAACCTGGTTAGCATTGTTAATAAAGTTAGCATTGCTAGCATAATTAGCATTTTTAGCGTAACTGCTAGAAATCATTACCTAAGTTAGCTAATCAACCTGGTTAGCATTATTAGCAAATTTAGCATTGTTAGCATAGTTAGCATTTTTAGCATTACTGCTAGAAATCATCGGTTAAGTTAGCTAATCAACCTGGTTAGCATTGTTAATAAAGTTAGCATTGCTAGCATAATTAACATTTTTAGCGTAACTGCTAGAAATCATTACCTAAGTTAGCTAATCAACATTTTAACATGAATAGAAATCATAAGTTAAGTTAGAGCTGGAATGTTTCATCTTTAAACTGTCTACCTTCACACTATCAACTCTCTGTAAACTATGCAACCACCATGTTTACCCTAGCTACACCTTAGTAACCATATCTACATTATCTATCTATTTTTGCATTTTCATGCACTGGTAATTCCTTGGAATTGCATTTCTAGTTATTAAACTTCTTCTTCTAACGCTCGCAATTCAGCTTCAACCGTTTAACGTAGAAACTTCATTCAAACTTTGTTGCGTAGGTCTTGCTTATGCCATATGTGCTTTGTATTTTTCAACTTTGTAACTTTTATACTTTTTAAACTATTAGTTAAAAACTATCACCATTTCCCCCATAGACTTAACATTGCTCATTATGACATCACGGCAGCAATTAGAATGTTACCCCAGCTGGTCAGCCACCTGGGCACCAACTGTCAGTTTCTCTCAGGCTCCTCTCTGAAGACTACATATTCTGTTCCCCTGTATCCTCTGCGCACAACAGTATCAAAATAAGTCCTCCTAATTCCATCCAACTTTATATCCATTCATCTTCTTCAAACCATTCACTCATCCACCCATTCTAAACAGTCTGCCTATCAACAACATCAATTAGACGCTCTACATTGAACTTTTAAACAATCTACTCTGTCTCAGGCTGGCTCTCTTAAGACTAGCCAGTTAAATTGATTACACCTGTATCTGTATCCACTACTCTCAGTAGAGAGCTGTGTCTCTCCATTCTACAAGAATATAAGGCACATTCCATCCAACATTCTATCCATTCATCTTCTTCAGACCATTCACTCATCCACCCATTAAACTGTCTATCAACATCTATTAAACAATCTGTCTATCAACATCCATTAAACTCTCTGTCTATCAACATTTATTAGACTATCTACATTCAACTTTTAAATTATTTACTGTCTCAGGCTTTAAGAGTACACGCTGGCTCTCTTAAGACTAGCCAGTTAAATTGATTACACCTGTGTCAACTACTCTCAGAGAGCTGTATCAGTGTCTCTCTTAACAAGAATATAAGGCACATTCCATCCAACCTTCTATCCATTCATCTTCTTCAGACCATTCACTCATCCACCCATTAAACTGTCAATCAATATCTATTAAACAATCTGCCTATCAACATCCATTAAACATTCTGTCTATCAACATTAATTAGACTATATACAACTTTTAAAGTATTTACTGTGGGTCCCTCTCAAGCAGTGTTTATATGTCCTCCCTCGCTCCTCGATCCTCAATGATCTACATAAAGAAAGATAGAAGAAGGGCTAGACTATCCCATTGTTGCCGCTCCATCATTCTTTATGTAGATCAGTGAGGAGCGAGAGAGGACGCGTAAACGCTATATATGAGAGGCACCTTCTGTCTCAGGCTTTAAGCATACAATCTCATTAAGACTACAGATCCTGTTTCACTACTTCCTCTGTCCACAACTGTTTCAAAATAAAGGTCCTCACTGCAATAATACACTATTAAATCATTTAACCACTGAAACTACTCAACTATTGAACTGTTCAACCATTCCAACTGTCAGTTATCATCCACTATGCCTCCAGTCAACTACATGAAACCTCCATGTACCTAGCAACCAACATAGCAACCATTAAAATTAAGTGTTTATGACCGTTTCCATAGCAACCAACATGATTATACTGCAGTAACTTCTTGTTTCCTGATAGTGGCCACCATGGATACCCTAGCAACAAATGTTTCAAAATAAAAGTCCTCACTAGCAAGTTAGCTAGTTAGCATGGTTAGCATAGTTAGCATTGTTAGCATTTTTAGCATAACTGCAAAAAATCATAAACTAAGTAAGCTAATCAACCTGGTTAGCATTGTTAGCAAATTTAGCATTGTTAGCATAGTTAGCATTTTTAGCATTACTGCTAGGAATCATCGGTTAAGTTAGCTAATCAACCTGGTTAGCATTTTTAGTAAAGTTAGCATTGCTAGCATAATAAGCATTTTTAGCGTAACTGCTAGAAATCATTAGCTAAGTTAGCTAATCAACATTTTAACATGAATAGAAATCATTAGTTAAGTTAGAACTGGAACGTTTCATCTTTAAACTGTCTACCTTCACACTATCAACTCTCTGTAAACTATGCAACCACCATGTCTACCCTAGCTACACCTTAGTAACCATATCTACATTATCTATCTATTTTTGCATTTTCATGCACTGGTAATTCCTTGGAATTGCATTTCTAGTTCTTCTTCTAACGCACGCAATTCAGCTTGAACCGTTTAACGTAGAAACTTCATTCAAACTGTGTTACGTAGATCTTACTTACGCGATGTGGGCTTTGTATATATCAACTTTGTAACTTTTATACTTTTTAAACTATTAGTTAAAAACTATTACAATTTCCCCCATAGACTTAACATTGCTCATTATGACATCACTGCAGCAATTAGAATCTTACGCCAGGTGGCCGGTCACCTGGGCACCAACTGTCAGTTTCTCTGGCTTTAAGCATACAGTCTCTCAGAAGACTACATATCCTGTTAACTGTTTCCTCTGTCCACAACTGTTTCAAAATAAAAGTCCTCACTGCAATAATACACTATTAAATCATTTAACCATTGAAACTACTCAACTATTGAACTGTTCAACCATTCCAACTGTCATTTATCATCCACTATGCCGCCAGTCAACTACATGAAACATCCATGTACCTAGCAACCAACATAGCAACCATTAAAATGAAGTGTTTATGACCGTTTCCATAGCAACCAACATGATTATACTGCAGTAACTTCTTGTTTCCTGATAGTGGCCACCATGGATACCCTAGCAACAAATGTTTCAAAATAAAAGTCCTCACTAGCAAGTTAGCTAGTTAGCATGGTTAGCATTGTTAGCATAGTTAGCATTTTTAGCATAACTGCAAAAAATCATTAACTAAGTTAGCTAATCAAACTGGTTAGCATTGTTAGCAAATTTAGCATTGTTAGCATAGTTAGCATTTTTAGCATTACTGCTAGAAATCATCGGATAAGTTAGCTAATCAACCTGGTTAGCATTGTTAGTAAAGTTAGCATTGCTAGCATAATTAGCATTTTTAGCATAACTGCTAGAAATCATTAGCTAAGTTAGCTAATCAACATTTTAACATGAATATAAATCATTAGTTAAGTTAGAACTGGAATGTTTCATCTACTGTCTACCTTCACACTATCAACTCTCTGTAAACTATGCAACCACCATGTTTACCCTAGCTACATCTTAGTAACCATATCTACATTATCTATCTATTTTTGCATTTTCATGCACTGGTAATTCCTTGGAATTGCATTTCTAGTTATTACAGTGCATGAAAATGCACTGTACTGTTCTTCCTAGGCTTCTTATTAGAGTGCATGAAAATGCACTCTACTGTTATCCGATATCTTCTTATTATTTTTATTTTTCTTCTAACGTTTTTGTGCGTGCAATTCAGCTTCAACCGTTTAACGTAGAAACTTCGTTCAAACTGCGCTGCGTAGGTCTTACTTAGGTGACTTCAGCTTTGTATTTTTCAACTTTGTAACTTTTATACTTTTTGAACTATTAAATAAAAACTATTAAAATTTCCCCCATAGACTTAACATTGTGATTATGACATCATAATAGGGCAATTAGAATCTTATGCCAGGTGGCCGGCCACCTGCTGCTCTCTCTGTCTCAGGCTTTAAGCATACAATCTCATTAAGACTACAGATCCTGTTTCACTAGGCCTACTTCCTCTGTCCACAACTGTTTCAAAATAAAAGTCCTCACTGCAATAATGCACTATTAAATCGTTTAACCATTGAAACTACTCAACTATTTAACTGTTCAACCATTCCAACTGTCGGTTATCATCAACTATGCCTCCAGTCAACTACATGAAACCTCCATGTACCTAGCAACCAACATAGCAACCATTAAAATGAAGCGTTTATGACAGTTTCCATAGCAACCAACATGATTTTACTACAGTAACTTCTTTATTTCTGATAGTGGCCACCATAGATACCCTATCAACAAATGTTTCAAAATAAAAGTCCTCACTAGCAAGTTAGCTAGTTAGCATGGTTAGCACTGTTAGCATTTTTAGCATAACTGCTAGAAATGATTAGCTAAGTTAGCTAATCAACCTGGTTAGCATAATTAGCATTGTTAGCATAGTTAGCATTTTTAGCATAACTGTTAGAAATGATTAGCTAAGTTAGCTAATCAACCTTGTTAGCATTGTTAGCATAGTTAGCATTGTGAGCATTTTTATTATAACTGTTAGAAATGATTAGCTAAGTTAGCTAATCAACCTGGTTAGCATTGCTAGCATGGTTAGCATTTTTAGCATAACTGCTAGAAATCATTAGTTCAGTTAGAACTGTAATGTTTAAGCTTTAAACTGTCTACCTTCACACTATCAGCTTTCTTTAAACTATGCAACCACCATGTTTACCCTAGCTACACCTTAGTAACTATATCTACATTATCTACTGTATCTATACATTTTTGCATTTTCATGCACTCGTAATTTCCCTGGAATTACATTCTCTAGTTATTAAACTTCTTCTTCTAACGCTCGCAATTCAGCTTCAACCGTTTAACGTAGAAACTTCATTCAAACTTTGTTGCGTAGGTCTTGCTTATGCCATATGTGCTTTGTATTTTTCAACTTTGTAACTTTTATACTTTTTAAACTATTAGTTAAAAACTATCACCATTTCCCCCATAGACTTAACATTGCTCATTATGACATCACGGCAGCAATTAGAATGTTACCCCAGCTGGTCAGCCACCTGGGCACCAACTGTCAGTTTCTCTCAGGCTCCTCTCTGAAGACTACATATTCTGTTCCCCTGTATCCTCTGTGCACAACAGTATCAAAATAAGTCCTCCTAATTCCATCCAACTTTATATCCATTCATCTTCTTCAAACCATTCACTCATCCACCCATTCTAAACAGTCTGCCTATCAACAACATCAATTAGACGCTCTACATTGAACTTTTAAACAATCTACTCTGTCTCAGGCTGGCTCTCTTAAGACTAGCCAGTTAAATTGATTACACCTGTATCTGTATCCACTACTCTCAGTAGAGAGCTGTGTCTCTCCATTCTACAAGAATATAAGGCACATTCCATCCAACATTCTATCCATTCATCTTCTTCAGACCATTCACTCATCCACCCATTAAACTGTCTATCAACATCTATTAAACAATCTGTCTATCAACATCCATTAAACTCTCTGTCTATCAACATTAATTAGACTATCTACATTCAACTTTTAAATTATTTACTCTGTCTCAGGCTTTAAGAGTACTCTGGCTCTCTTAAGACTAGCCAGTTAAATTGATTACACCTGTGTCAACTACTCTCAGAGAGCTGTATCAGTGTCTCTCTTAACAAGAATATAAGGCACATTCCATCCAACCTTCTATCCATTCATCTTCTTCAGACCATTCACTCATCCACCCATTAAACTGTCAATCAATATAAAACAATCTGCCTATCAACATCCATTAAACATTCTATCTATCAACATTAATTAGACTATCTACATACAACTTTTAAAGTATTTACTGTGGGTCCCTCTCAAGCAGCGTTTATATGTCCTCCCTCGCTCCTCGATCCTCAATGATCTACATAAAGAAAGATAGAAGAAGGGCTAGACTATCCCATTGTTGCCGCTCCATCATTCTTTATGTAGATCAGTGAGGAGCGAGAGAGGACGCGTAAACGCTATGAGAGGCACCTTCTGTCTCAGGCTTTAAGCATACAATCTCATTAAGACTACAGATCCTGTTTCACTACTTCCTCTGTCCACAACTGTTTCAAAATAAAGGTCCTCACTGCAATAATACACTATTAAATCATTTAACCATTGAAACTACTCAACTATTGAACTGTTCAACCATTCCAACTGTCAGTTATCATCCACTATGCCTCCAGTCAACTACATGAAACCTCCATGTACCTAGCAACCAACATAGCAACCATTAAAATTAAGCGTTTATGACCGTTTCCATAGCAACCAACATGATTATACTGCAGTAACTTCTTGTTTCCTGATAGTGGCCACCATGGATACCCTAGCAACAAATGTTTCAAAATAAAAGTCCTCACTAGCAAGTTAGCTAGTTAGCATAGTTAGCATTGTTAACATAGTTAGCATTTTTAGCATAACTGCTAGAAATCATCGGTTAAGTTAGCTAATCAACCTGGTTAGCATTGTTAGTAAAGTTAGCATTGCTAGCATAATAAGCATTTTTAGCGTAACTGCTAGAAATCATTAGCTAAGTTAGCTAATCAACATTTTAACATGAATAGAAATCATTAGTTAAGTTAGAACTGGAATGTTTCATCTTTAAACTGTCTACCTTCACACTATCAACTCTCTGTAAACTATGCAACCACCATGTTTACCCTAGCTACACCTTAGTAACCATATCTACATTATCTATCTATTTTTGCATTTTCATGCACTGGTAATTCCTTGGAATTGCATTTCTAGTTATTAAACTTCTTCTTCTAACGCTCGCAATTCAGCTTCAACCGTTTAACGTAGAAACTTCATTCAAACTTTGTTGCGTAGGTCTTGCTTATGCCATATGTGCTTTGTATTTTTCAACTTTGTAACTTTTATACTTTTTAAACTATTAGTTAAAAACTATCACCATTTCCCCCATAGACTTAACATTGCTCATTATGACATCACGGCAGCAATTAGAATGTTACCCCAGCTGGTCAGCCACCTGGGCACCAACTGTCAGTTTCTCTCAGGCTCCTCTCTGAAGACTACATATTCTGTTCCCCTGTATCCTCTGCGCACAACAGTATCAAAATAAGTCCTCCTAATTCCATCCAACTTTATATCCATTCATCTTCTTCAAACCATTCACTCATCCACCCATTCTAAACAGTCTGCCTATCAACAACATCAATTAGACGCTCTACATTGAACTTTTAAACAATCTACTCTGTCTCAGGCTGGCTCTCTTAAGACTAGCCAGTTAAATTGATTACACCTGTATCTGTATCCACTACTCTCAGTAGAGAGCTGTGTCTCTCCATTCTACAAGAATATAAGGCACATTCCATCCAACATTCTATCCATTCATCTTCTTCAGACCATTCACTCATCCACCCATTAAACTGTCTATCAACATCTATTAAACAATCTGTCTATCAACATCCATTAAACTCTCTGTCTATCAACATTAATTAGACTATCTACATTCAACTTTTAAATTATTTACTGTCTCAGGCTTTAAGAGTACACGCTGGCTCTCTTAAGACTAGCCAGTTAAATTGATTACACCTGTGTCAACTACTCTCAGAGAGCTGTATCAGTGTCTCTCTTAACAAGAATATAAGGCACATTCCATCCAACCTTCTATCCATTCATCTTCTTCAGACCATTCACTCATCCACCCATTAAACTGTCAATCAATATCTATTAAACAATCTGCCTATCAACATCCATTAAACATTCTGTCTATCAACATTAATTAGACTATATACAACTTTTAAAGTATTTACTGTGGGTCCCTCTCAAGCAGTGTTTATATGTCCTCCCTCGCTCCTCGATCCTCAATGATCTACATAAAGAAAGATAGAAGAAGGGCTAGACTATCCCATTGTTGCCGCTCCATCATTCTTTATGTAGATCAGTGAGGAGCGAGAGAGGACGCGTAAACGCTATATATGAGAGGCACCTTCTGTCTCAGGCTTTAAGCATACAATCTCATTAAGACTACAGATCCTGTTTCACTACTTCCTCTGTCCACAACTGTTTCAAAATAAAGGTCCTCACTGCAATAATACACTATTAAATCATTTAACCACTGAAACTACTCAACTATTGAACTGTTCAACCATTCCAACTGTCAGTTATCATCCACTATGCCTCCAGTCAACTACATGAAACCTCCATGTACCTAGCAACCAACATAGCAACCATTAAAATTAAGTGTTTATGACCGTTTCCTTAGCAACCAACATGATTATACTGCAGTAACTTCTTGTTTCCTGATAGTGGCCACCATGGATACCCTAGCAACAAATGTTTCAAAATAAAAGTCCTCACTAGCAAGTTAGCTAGTTAGCATGGTTAGCATAGTTAGCATTTTTAGCATAACTGCAAAAAATCATAAACTAAGTAAGCTAATCAACCTGGTTAGCATTGTTAGCAAATTTAGCATTGTTAGCATAGTTAGCATTTTTAGCATTACTGCTAGGAATCATCGGTTAAGTTAGCTAATCAACCTGGTTAGCATTTTTAGTAAAGTTAGCATTGCTAGCATAATAAGCATTTTTAGCGTAACTGCTAGAAATCATTAGCTAAGTTAGCTAATCAACATTTTAACATGAATAGAAATCATTAGTTAAGTTAGAACTGGAACGTTTCATCTTTAAACTGTCTACCTTCACACTATCAACTCTCTGTAAACTATGCAACCACCATGTCTACCCTAGCTACACCTTAGTAACCATATCTACATTATCTATCTATTTTTGCATTTTCATGCACTGGTAATTCCTTGGAATTGCATTTCTAGTTATTCTTCTAACGCACGCAAATCAGCTTGAACCGTTTAACGTAGAAACTTCATTCAAACTGCGTTACGTAGGTCTTACTTATGACATGTGTGCTATGACTTTTCAACTTTGTAACTTTTATACTTTTTAAACTATTAATTAAAAAACGATTTCCCCATAGATTTAACATTGAGCTATTTCCCCATAGACTTAACATTACCCTTTATGACATCACGGCAGCAATTAGAATCGTACGCCAGGTGGCCAGTCCAGGTGCAGCAGCTCTCTCTCTCTCTCTCTCAGGCTTTAACATACACTGGCTCTCTTGAGACTGCATTTTCTGTTCCCCTGTATCAACTGTATCAACTTAAGTCTTCCTAATTCCATCCAACTTTCTATCCATTCATCTTCTTCAAACCATTCACTCATCCACCCATTCTAAACAGTCTGCCTATCAACATCAATTAGACGATCTACATTCAACTTTTAAACAATCTACTCTGTCTCAGGCTCTCTTAAGACTAGCCAGTTAAATTGATTACACCTGTATCTGTATCCACTACTCTCAGTAGAGAGCTGTGTCTCTCCATTCTACAAGAATATAAGGCACATTCCATCCAACTTTCTATCCATTCATCTTCTTCAGACCATTCACTCATCCACCCATTATACTGTCTATCAACATCCATTAAACTCTCTGTCTATCAACATTAATTAGACTACATTTTCACTTTTAAATTATTTACTCTGTCTCAGGCTTCAAGCATATACACTCTGGCTCTCTTAAGACTAGCCAGTTAAATTGATTACACCTGTATCAACTGTCAGTTTCTCTGGCTATAAGCATACAATCTCTCTGAAGACTACATATCCTGTTAACTGTTTCCTCTGTCCACAACTGTTTCAAAATAAAAGTCCTCACTGCAATAATACACCATTAAATCATTTAACCATTGAAACTACTCAACTATTTAACTGTTCAACCATTCCAACTGTCAGTTATCATCAACTATGCCTCCAGTCAACTACATGAAACCTCCATGTACCTAGCAACCAACATAGCAACCATTAAAATTAAGCGTTTATGACCGTTTCCATAGCAACCAACATGATTATACTGCAGTAACGTCTTGTTTCCTGATAGTGGCCACAATGGATACCCTTGCAACAAATGTTTAAAAATAAAAGTCCTCACTAGCAAGATAGCTAGTTAGCATGGTTAGCATAGTTTAGCATTTTTAGCATAACTGCTAGAAATGATTGGCTAAGTTAACTAATCAACCTGGTTAGCATTGTAAACATTTTTAACATTGCTAGCATAGTTAGCATTTTTAGCATAACTGCTAGAAATCATTAGCTAAGTTAGCTAATCAACCTGGTTAGAACTGTGAGCATAGTTAGCATAGTTAACATTTTTACCATAACTGCATGAAATCAGTAGCTAAGTTAACCAATCAACCTGGTTATCATTGTTACCATAGTTAACATTTTAACATGAATAGAAATCATTAGTTAAGTTAGAACTGGAATGTTTCAGCTTTAAACTGTCTACCTTCACACTATCAACTCTCTGTAAACTATGCAACCACCATGTTTACCCTATCTACACCTTAGTAACCATATCTACATTATCTATCTATTTTTGCATTTTCATGCACTGGTAATTCCTTGGAATTGCATTTCTAGTTATTCTTCTAACGCACGCAAATCAGCTTGAACCGTTTAACATAGAAACTTAATTCAAACTGCGTTACGTAGGTCTTACTTAGGACATGTGTGCTATGACTTTTCAACTTTGTAACTTTTATACTTTTTAAACTATTAATTAAAAAACGATTTCCCCATAGATTTAACATTGAGCTATTTCCCCATAGACTTAACATTACCCTTTATGACATCACGGCAGCAATTAGAATGTTACGCCAGGTGGCCAGTCCAGGTGCAGCAGCTCTCTCTCAGGCATACACTGACTCTCTTGAGACTACATTTTCTGTTCCCCTGTATCAACTGTATCAACATAAGTCTTCCTAATTCCATCCAACTTTCTATCCATTCATCTTCTTCAAACCATTCACTCATCCACCCATTCTAAACAGTCTGCCTATCAACATCAATTAGACGATCTACATTCAACTTTTAAACAATCTACTCTGTCTCAGGCTTTAAGAGCACACCCTGGCTCTCTTAAGACTAGCCAGTTAAATTGATTACACCTGTATCTGTATCCACTACTCTCAGTAGAGCTGTGTCTCTCCATTCTACAAGAATATAAGGCACATTCCATCCAACTTTCTATCCATTCATCGTCTTCAGACCATTCACTCATCCACCCATTAAGCTGTCTATCAACATCCATTAAACTCTCTGTCTATCAACATTAACTAGAGATGTAATTCCAAGGAAATTACGAGTGCATGAAAATGCAAAAATGATGAGGACTTTTATTTTGAAACAGTTGTGGGTAGAGGAAACAGTTGAACAGGATATGTTGTCTTAAGAGAGCCAGAAAGCCTGAGACAGAGAGTTGCTGCCAGGTGGCTTTGAACACCTGGCTTAAGATTCTAATTGCTTAACGACTTTATTGTGATGTCATAATCCAATGTTAAGTCTATGGGAGAAAAAATGTTTTAAAAAATTCATATAAATTAAACGATAAAGTTTTCAAAGATGAAAATTACATAGCTGAAGTCACCTAAGTAAGACCTACGCAGCGCAGTTTGAATGAAGTTTCTACGTTGAACGGTTGAAGCTGAATTGAACGCACAAAAAGTGTCTGAAGAAGAATAATAATATCGATAATAAGAATAAACAGCATAACAGTAGAGTGCATTTTCATGCACTCTAATTAGACTACATCACGGCAGCAATTAGAATGTTACGCCAGGTGGCCAGTCCAGGTGCAGCAGCTCTCTCTCTCTCTCAGGCACACTGGCTCTCTTGAGACTACATTTTCTGTTCCCCTGTATCAACTGTATCAACATAAGTCTTCCTAATTCCATCCAACTTTCTATCCATTCATCTTCTTCAAACCATTCACTCATCCACCCATTCTAAACAGTCTGCCTATCAACATCAATTAGACGATCTACATTCAACTTTTAAACAATCTACTCTGTCTCAGGCTTTAAGAGCACACCCTGGCTCTCTTAAGACTAGCCAGTTAAATTGATTACACCTGTATCTGTATCCACTACTCTCAGTAGAGCTGTGTCTCTCCATTCTACAAGAATATAAGGCACATTCCATCCAACTTTCTATCCATTCATCTTCTTCAGACCATTCACTCATCCACCCATTAAACTGTCTATCAACATCCATTAAACTCTCTGTCTATCAACATTAATTAGACTACATTCAACTTTTAAATTATTTACTCTGTCTCAGGCTTCAAGCATATACACTCTGGCTCTTAAATTAAATTGATTACACCTGTATCAACTGTCAGTTTCTCTGGCTATAAGCATACAATCTCTCTGAAGACTACATATCCTGTTAACTGTTTCCTCTGTCCGCAACTGTTTCAAAATAAAAGTCCTCACTGCAATAATACACCATTAAATCATTTAACCATTGAAACTACTCAACTATTTAACTGTTCAACCATTCCAACTGTCAGTTATCATCAACTATGCCTCCAGTCAACTACATGAAACCTCCATGTACCTAGCAACCAACATAGCAACCATTAAAATTAAGCGTTTATGACCGTTTCCATAGCAACCAACATGATTACACTGCAGTAACTTCTTGTTTCCTGATAGTGGCCACAATGAATACCCTTGCAACAAATGTTTAAAAATAAAATCCGCACTAGCAAGTTAGCTAGTTAGCATGGTTAGCATAGTTAGCATTTTTAGCATAACTGCTAGAAATGATTGGCTAAGTTAGCTAATCAACCTGGTTAGCATGTTTAGCATAGTTAGCATTTTTAGCATAACTGCAAAAAATCATCAACTAAGTTAGCTAATCAACCTGGTTAGCATTGTTAGCATATTTAACATTGTTAGCATAGTTAGCATTTTTAACATTATTGCTAGAAATCATCAGTTAAGTTAGCTAATCAACCTGGTAAGCAATGTTAGTTTAAGTTAACATTGTTACCATAGTTAGCATTGCTAGCATAGTTAGCATTTTTAGCATAACTGTTAGAAATCATTAGCTAAGTTAGCTAATCAACCTGGTTAGAACTGTGAGCATAGTTAGCATAGTTAACATTTTTACCATAACTGCATGAAATCAGTAGCTAAGTTAACCAATCAACCTGGTTATCATTGTTACCATAGTTAACATTTTAACATGAATAGAAATCATTAGTTAAATTAGAACTGGAATGTTTCAGCTTTAAACTGTCTACCTTCACACTATCAACTCTCTGTAAACTATGCAACTACCATGTTTACCCTAGCTACACCTTAGTAACCATATCTACATTATCGATCTATTTTTGCATTTTCATGCACTGGTAATTCCTTGGAATTGCATTTCTAGTTCTTCTTCTTCTAACGCTCGCAATTCAGCTTGAACCGTTTAACGTAGAAACTTCATTCAAACGTTGTTGCGTAGGTCTTGCTTATGCCATGTGTGCTTTGTATTTTTCAACTTTGTAACTTTTATACTTTTTAAACTATCAGTTAAAAACTATTACAATTTCCCCCATAGACTTAACATTGCTCATTATGACATCACGGCAGCAATTAGAATCTTACGCCAGGTGGCCGGCCACCTGGGCACCAACTGTCAGTTTCTCTCAGGCTTTAAGCATACAATCTCTCTGAAGACTACACATATCCTGTTAAACTGTTTCCTCTGTCCACAACTGTTTCAAAATAAAAGTCCTCACTGCAATAATACACTATTAAATCATTTAACCATTGAAACTACTCAACTATTGAACTGTTCAACCATTCCAACTGTCAGTTATCATCCACTATGCCTCCAGTCAACTACATGAAACCTCCATGTACCTAGCAACCAACATAGCAACCATTAAAATTAAGTGTTTATGACCGTTTCCATAGCAACCAACATGATTATACTGCAGTAACTTCTTGTTTCCTGATAGTGGCCACCATGGATACCCTAGCAACAAATGTTTCAAAATAAAAGTCCTCACCAGCAAGTTAGCTAGTTAGCATGGTTAGTATAGTTAGCATTGTTAGCATAGTTAGCATTTTTAGCATAACTGCAAAAAATCATCAACTAAGTTAGCTAATCAACCTGGTTAGCATTGTTAGCAAATTTAGCATAGTTAGCATTTTTAACATTACTGCTAGAAATCATCGGTTAAGTTAGCTAATCAACCTGGTTAGCATTGTTAATAAAGTAAGCATTGCTAGCATAATTAGCATTTTTAGCGTAACTGCTAGAAATCATTAGCTAAGTTAGCTAATCAACATTTTAACATGAATAGAAATCATTAGTTAAGTTAGAACTGGAATGTTTCATCTTTAAACTGTCTACCTTCACACTATCAACTCTCTGTAAACTATGCAACCACCATGTTTACCCTAGCTACACCTTAGTAACCATATCTACATTATCTATCTATTTTAGCATTTTCATGCACTGGTAATTCCTTGGAATTGCATTTCTAGTTAAACTTCTTCTTCTAACGCTCGCAATTCAGCTTCAACCGTTTAACGTAGAAACTTCATTCAAACTTTGTTGCGTAGGTCTTGCTTATGCCATATGTGCTTTGTATTTTTCAACTTTGTAACTTTTATACTTTTTAAACTATTAGTTAAAAACTATTACCATTTCCCCCATAGACTTAACATTGCTCATTATGACATCACGGCAGCAATTAGAATGTTACCCCAGCTGGTCAGCCACCTGGGCACCAACTGTCAGTTTCTCTCAGGCTTTAAGCATACAATCTCTCTGAAGACTACACATATCCTGTTAAACTGTTTCCTCTGTCCACAACTGTTTCAAAATAAAAGTCCTCACTGCAATAATACACTATTAAATCATTTAACCATTGAAACTACTCAACTATTGAACTGTTCAACCATTCCAACTGTCAGTTATCATCCACTATGCCTCCAGTCAACTACATGAAACCTCCATGTACCTAGCAACCAACATAGCAACCATTAAAATTAAGTGTTTATGACGTTTTCCATAGCAACCAACATGATTATACTACAGTAACTTCTTGTTTCCTGATAGTGGCCACCATGGATACCCTAGCAACAAATGTTTCAAAATAAAAGTCCTCACTAGCAAGTTACCCAAAACACATCATACCCAGTGTGAAGCATGGTGGGGGCAACATTATGTTGTGGGGATGTTTCTCTTCAGCAGGGACTGGGCAATTGGTCAGGATAGAAGGGAAAATGGATGCTGCCAAGTACACCCACATTCTTAAGGAAAACCTGCGTCCCTCTCCTAGACTACTGAAGATGGGCAGGTCATTCGCCTTCCAAAACGACAATGATCCTAAACATACTGCCAAAAGAACAAAGCAGTGGCTTAAGGATAGGATGGTGAATATCCTTGAGTGGCAAAGTCAGAGCCCTGACTTAAATCCTATAGAAAATCTGTGGATTGACTTGAAGAGAGCAGTCCATCGCCATTCCCTACAGAATTTGACTGAATTTGAACATTTCTGCACAGAAAATTGGGCAAATATTCCCCTATCTAGGTGTGCAAAGCTATAATAGAGACATATCCAAACAGATTGATGGCTGTAATGAAAGCAAAAGGAAGCTTTACAAAGTATTAAGTCAGGGGTATGATGACTTTTCCAACCCTGTTGTTCTAGTTTTTAATTTTTTTATTAATTTTCAGAACTGTTGACTTCTTTTTCAGTATGTTGATGTTGTACAGCTAAATTTGTAAATACAACTGGAACAAGATTTTTTTTAAATGGGTTTTGATTTCAGGCTGTAAGACAAAAAAAGTAACCTTTTCAAAAGGGTATGATGACTTTCTATTAGGCACTGTACATGTCACTGATCTTGAATTAATGAATCACAAAATACTGAATCATGTCTTGTCACTGCTTTAATAGGAATGTTCCAATGTGGACACTATTGTGCCGTTGTACAGCCTGTCTGAATTTAAGGCACATTTCAGACTTTCCAAAGTGCAAGTGGAGTGCAATTTCAAAAACTACAGTAGGAGGCAGAGCCTTTTGTTACCGCGCACCCCTCCTCTGGAATAATCTTCCTCCCTCAATTCGATTAGCAGACACCCTCCCTATTTTTAAGTCTAGACTTAAAACATATCTCTTTAGTGCTTCCTATAGTTAGGTATGGTGCAGTGTGGAACTTCAACCACCTCAGGGTCTTACTGGAACGGACCACCTCTGCTGTGGGCTTGTGTGACTGGTGCCCCAGTCATGCATCCCATGGTGACTACTGACCACACCTGAGCTGGTGCTGACCACCCTCCACCATGCCTTAGTTATGCTGCTTTAGCATTGCGCTGTCATGGACTTCTTATGTGGCATGCCGTACAACTCCTCTTCTCCCCTCTCCCTCTCCGTCTCTCTCAACTCTCCCTCTTTCCTTCTCTCCCTGTCCTGTCCTCTATAGTGTAGCTTGGGGGGGAGGGTCCCGCGTGCTGTCTGTTGCGCGTGCGGGCATTTGTTCATTCACTGCGCATGCGGACTTTTGTCCAATTGCGCCGTTTCGGTCATGGGCCTTCCCCGGGTGGGCTTGCGCATCATGTCTGGGCTGCGCGCCCGGGTGGTGTGGCTGGGTGCTCTGGGCCGGTCGGGGTCCGTTCGCGGGTGGCGTTGCTCGTCCGCGGGGGGCCTCCCGTCGCCGTCTGTAGATGGGGGGGGGGGGGGGGGGTTCGTGTCGGCTCCATTCGGCAGTGGCTCTGCGTGGACGTATATTGGCGGTCTGGCTGGGGCATGCGGTCTGATCAGATGTGCACGGCTGTGCATTTTGTGGGATGGGGGGGACGGGGGAGGTGGGATTGCTGGGAGTGGATGGCGGAGGGGAGGGCTATGTTGCGGCATTGTATTGGGCTTGCGGCCCGGGCCTTCTTGGGGTGGTGTTTCTAGAGTGGAAGTCCAATGGTTTTAACGATTTTAATTACATTACACCAATGTCCAATGATTTTAACGATTTTAATTACACTACATCGCCTCCCTACGCCTCCCGACCCTGTCAACAGGATGACAGGATGACACGTCCAAAGACATGAAGCATTCTGGACTTTTGCTCTGGGGGCGCTGCTACCGGGGGGCCTGGGCGGCGGGGCGGATCAGATTGTGTGTCCTGGTCGGGCCGTGGTGTGTGTTCGCGCGGTGTTGTGGTTGGGGTGGGGCTGGCGCGGGCCCCGTTCTCTCTGCTCGCGGATGGTGGTGGGGGGTTGTCTGCGGGTGGGTGGCGCCGCCTGTGGGCGGACTCTGGCTGGCCATGCTCAGCCATGCTGCTCCGACGCGCGGTTCAGGGGTGGTGTGTGGGTTCGCCTGGGGGGGAGGCATTGGGGGGGGCATTGTGGGTGGGTGGATGTTGCGTGCGTGGTGGATGGGTGGATGTTTGCATGCGTGGTGGACGATGTGCGGGATGCCTCTTCGGGTTTAACTGGGTAACCTATTCCTACGCACCTGTCCCCACAAAAGAGGTGTGTAAAAGCGTTTTGTAAACCCTCTATAGTATAACCATTTATATCACCATTGATATACTTATTAATACTTAATATGACTTACAGTAATACTAACACACTCTATTTCTCTTCCCTTTCCCCTATACCTCACCTGTGAGGTAAACCATTACCAGCCATCAACCATCTCTGTGCCTGTCCCTCATCACACCTGAAGTCACATCCCTATGACTGCCCTACCATCGCCTGCTGTGGTTCCCTGCCCGAATCTTTGGCCCTCGGATCTCAGCGACCCATCACCTTCCGAAATAACTAATGGATTACTAATGGACAATTTATTCCCTACACTGGACTATTTGAACGTTCATTCTCATTGTAACTTTCAAACTACAAATGACTGTACTGTAACTGACCCAAGGCAGATGGGTTGGGCCCTTGAGTCGTGGGTCTGTCTGAGGTTTCTTCCTATATGTATCTCCAATTCTAGGGAGTTTTTCCTTGCCCCTGTTACTCATGGGCTCTCTTTGAATGTCTAACACTCTGTAAAGCGCCTTGAGACATGTGTAATGTATTGGCGCTCTATAAGCGACATTAAATTGAAAATTGAATTGAAATTGAGGTGTGTAGCTGATGTTAAGAGAATGTATTGGGCACAAATTTGACATGATATCATTATTCATTTCTGTTGTTATTTCCTATACAGGATGTGATTGTGGCCCTTGGGTCAGTATATCAAAATCCACTTGGCACTAAAATTCCGCTCACACACAGTGTCCTGGCCTGTTTGTGGACTCTCGCATACCAGGAGTCCTATAGGGGTGTAGCAGATAGAGTCGGTCTGAGCAAGTCCTCCCTCATGCACCATGTTCACAACTTTTGCTCTCTGGTAAATACCAATCTGGGTCATCACATCCTGTGGCTTGTGGGGGAAGCCCTCAACTCTTCTGAGCTGGGATTTGCCAGAGCTGGATTTCCACACACAGTGTGTGCCGTAGATGGGTGTCATATACCAATCAGAAAGCCTCATGTCCAAAATCCCATTGCATACCTTAACACAAAACATTTCTATTCCGTAATCCTTACCGGTTTCTGCACCAGCTACTACTCAGGGAGCAAAACCCCCTTTTTTAGGGAAATCAGACATAGGCTGCTGTAAAAGGTTGTCATACAAAAATAAAATCTAGGGTGTCCCAGGATCACAACCTGGGTGGCCAACCCGGTCAATAAGCTGCTGTTTGTGTGTTATCGCCCTTTTTATGCCCCATTATAAGTCTATGGACGAATATATTATGGGGTGAATAGGGTAAAAAATTTTACAAATAGATATTCCCACAAAAATTCCTTAGATGATTACTCACTGTAAGATAATACTTTTTTATATTGCAAGTTTTCTGAAATACTTTCTACATTTATGTAGATGAACCATTATCAAATTGTATGCATGAATTTGCATACATTTATTAGCCTTGGGCTTGGGGGGCTTAAAGTGCACCTCTATCAATCAAACAAACTTTTGGTGAAAGGTCCGGCTATGCTGCATATAAAAATGAATGTTAACATGGGACAATTTTGGGTTACACTAACCTAAAGCTACATGGGTGTACATTGAGAATCAATGCATTACAATACAATGCAAATACTAGTATAGAGAGATTCATTGTCAAATGTTGTGGAAGAAGGTGAGACTTGTCTCAGCACATATTAAATCATATCTACAGGGTGTAAGATCCTAGAAAATATATAGGTTAGGCTCAGCCTAGGCTGTTTCTTACTGTGTTTACCCATAAGGTACAGGCCAAACTTTTGATAATTAGGCTTGCGTACATTTAAGTGTATGATGCCTTATTAACATATTTGTACATGATATTTAAAAGAAACTTGCAATACAAAAAAGTATTGCCTTAATGTAAATAATCATCTGAGGAATTTTTGTGGGGTTATCTATTTGTTAAAATTTTTACCCTATTCACCCCATTATATATTCGTCCATAGACTTATAATGGGGCATAAAAAGGGCGATAACACACAAACAGCAGCTTATTGACCGGGTTGGCCACCCAGGTTGTGATCCTGGGACATCTTAGATTTTATTTTTGCATGACAACCTTTTACAGCAGCCCATGTCTGTAAAACTCAATTTGCCCCCTGGGTATACAGGCAGTTCTGTCATATCACTGTGGGCCACCCTGGAAGCTGGCATGACGCTAGGCCTTCCGTCTAACTTCAGTTGCCCAAGGTCTTGAGGAAGATCCCCAATCCCTTGTTCCTGTAGGTATGCATATCATTGGAGATTCGGCCTATCCTCTGTTGCCGCAGCTGCTTAAAGTGTAAGTTTGGCGGAAATTGAAAATAAAGCTATTTTCTGAATGAAAATACATCAACTAAGCCATGGAGGAAGTAATTTTCGCTCATCACGCAGTACAGAGCTAGCACGGGCAGGAGCTACAGCCCAAAATCGCAAACAGTGGGTTAGCATGGGGCAAACAGCCACACGCTTTCAAACTCGCATTTTTAAACCACTAACATTGCTCAAAACAGCGGCAAACCTCGTCAGCAGCTTGCTCTAGGTGTCTACACATACAAAGCAGCACCAACTTTCGAATAGTCTGTACAAGTAGAATTAGTTCGAGACCGCAACCCAATCTGAACCACAGAATTTGCGGTTCTGCAAATAGACAATGTCACGAGGTGGCTAAGAGACAAACGTCTGAGCATCTGTTCATCTTTAGAATTATTATTCCGCTGTGCAGGTAGCCTATGCACAAAGAATACACTTTTGTTTTGCTACAAAGTATCCCACCAACATTGTTGTGTGGCAATTAAAGTTTCTGTTCTAGGCTACTGTATGGTGGTAGAATTCCAGAGTGAAAGCAAAAAGTCTCAACTTTTTTTGTTGGTTCCATTTAACTTGGCTAGATTGGTAATTATAACAAGTCATCGTTGAATGCATTAAAATTGATGTCTGGTTCACTAATTCAGATCTAATAGATATTTAGTATATTTAAGTGATAATGTTACTCTGAACTGGGATCAATTTTAGCAATTCGACGTAGACATGATCTAAAATGTTAGTGACACATATAATGTACATGAATTGGAAGAAATGTAGGATTTGCCAATGTCCAGCACGTTGTAAATGGACTAGAATACAGGAAATTGCATCTTAAAAATTAAAATTTTTCTGGGGGAGGACCCCCATACCCCCCGCAAGACTAATACCCAGATGTGCATTTTCAAATCCACCATCCCCCCTGCCATTTTTTAACAACTCGACTACTGGACACAACAGACCAAATTGTGGACCAGCAGCTAAAGCTAACTTATTTGGGACTGAAATGCCCTGATAGCTGAGTTTTAGCTGCTGGTCCACTGTTTATGTTCATGTTGTGTCTAATTTTCTGTTTCTTTTCTTCACTACAGCACACAGTGACCTCAAACAACAGGGCACTGGGTCTAATAATGCATTTTCTTAAACTAACAAAGTTTCCACCCTTCCCCATCGGCCTCAGTGCACGTCACCATCAACGAGGGCACTGGTGTGCAGGCCATTGCAACAACTGTGCAAGAGTAAGCTCCTCAGACACATTCACCATGTGTGACTCAAAAGGGGTACCCATTTCTGATTCTGCTGAGACAAAAGCTTTGACCCATATGAAATATCTAAATACTAAACACACTGGTAATAAATGCTTTGGAAGTGACATTGATACCAATTGATGTAAAACCCAATGAATTGACTAATAAACTGAAGTCATACATATGTTGTACTTATTTATTTAAATGTAATGTGAGTGTGTGTTAGTGAGTCTATTCAAATTATGTTGTGAACTGATTGTGTTTGTGTCTTCTGTCTTCTATGCAGATTTGGAATTCTGGAAAACTCCTAGTCGAAAGATCTATGCGATAAAGAACACAGACATCTCCAAGCTTACACAAAGCTCATCAAAGAAAAGGAGGTGAGGCGGGTAGTACTGTAGTACCTGTAGAAACAGTCAATCGAAAAATAACTTCAATAGTAAGAAATAGTGAGAAGTTTGTCCAACTTAAACACAAAATGGCACTGAAATCCCACTTTTAATTATTACTGTCTCAATGTTATTCAGTCCCTTCTTGTCTGTTGTAAGTAGAATATCACACTTAATACTTAAATTAACTGATGCAAATGTTATGGAGAGGCAAACGACATCTCTGGCAGCATTCTTGAGGAATGTTTTCCATTGCACTTGGCCCCAACCTGCTGCATTAACCCCCCTGATATTAATCCATTCCTCATGGGCAGTTGCAGTTCCCCAAGATTGTTGGACTTGCAAGCTGCGTCTGCCTTATTTTTTAATTGTGCAAATTATCCTTGTTTTGTTGGAACAGTTGAATGTGTGGGGGGGTTGGATTATCTGAAGTGCAATCAGTCATATGTGTGCGCTTGTTTAGCTTGTGATTTGTGGATTGTTCCTGATGTTTGAATTGTCCCTGACACTGTCTGCCATGAAACTGACATTTCATCTTCTCTTAGATCTGAAGCTGAGACCATAGAAACATCAGTGAAGATAAATTTGACTAATGTCAAGGAGAACCTCAAAATTGAGCTGAAGCAAGATTTGCACCAACATGCCCACGACAATTGTTGTCGTGGCAGCATGTTGTGGGCAAATAGTGGGATGTGGGGGATGTGTACAGAGATACCTTGAAGAAAACGACAGTTGTATGTTGTGCAAGTCGGCGACATTTGGCAACAAATTGGTATTTTTGAGAGGTGTCAGTGAGCTACTTTTAAAACTTGCTTAAAGTTTGTAGTGTAAGAGGTTTTAATGTAAAACAAATCCTGCTTTGTGTGATGTTCGTGAGCTTTGAGCTCCTTTAAAACTTGTTTAAAGTTTGTAATGTAATGTAAAAAAAATCCTGCTTTGTGTGATGTTCGTGAGCTGCGACCTCCTGTTGCAAGAGAATATTGGCTGGTGGTCGCTGTGGCCTGTTGTAGACCTGTTTTTGTGGGTTTGAGTGTCCTCATAAAAACATCCTGCTTTGTGTGATGTTCGTGAGCTGCGAACTCCTTTAAAACTTGCTTAAAGTTTGTAATGTAAGAGGTTTTAATTTTAAAAAAATTCTGCTTTGTGTGATGTTGGTGAGCTGCGAGCTCCTGTTGCAAGAGAATATACAGTAGGCTGGTGGTCGCTGTGGCCTGTTGTAGACCTGTTCTTGTGGGTTTGAGTGTCCTCATAAAGTACATTAGATAGAGTGGGTTGGGATATCCTCTAACTTCTATTATGTTGTTAAATAAACGATATTGGGTTAATTTAATGTGTGATTTACTTTTGAACTAGCTCATTACAATGAAAAAAAGGAGGCAGAATGTTCCATCACATTTTGTTTTACTATTGCGTATAAAATATGCATAATAATATTACATCATGTATCATCTGCAAATATATCAGTATGGAAGGTCAGTAGTTGTAATTAAAATGAAGGGGAGAGACAAAAAGGTTTAGCAATAGGGTGCATGCTAAATGACAGAGTTACTACTGTTGAGCAAACCCCTCTCCAATGTAGCTCAGAGTAGGCTACTGATAAAAAGAGGAAACAACAGTGGTTGTTAATGTTTGATGTCTGTCCTAAAAAAAAACTGGGTTTGACCTGTAGGCCTATGTACTCTAACATACACTATATGGGAGATATTATTTGTATATTGTTGTAAATAATTTCTAACATCAATCTATAATTGACTAGGTTACCGGTTGGTGCATATTTCACATTGATTGTCACACAAAACTGCATGTTCATCTTTATCATGGAAGTTCAGCTCCAATTTAGTGTTAAATATATAAAATGCTGGGGGACTATAGGCACATTGTAAGGCCATGGAAGACAGGGAGAGTTAGTTCGCTTGAGTGTAACAATACATAGTGTGGACATTTCTCAACAACAAATGTAACATTAATTCTGCAACTATAGTGGTCATGCTCCTCTTCTAGTAGCCAAATGTAGCCTTACAGGATACCTAAGTGAGAGAAAACCATGAATTAATTTATTCCTGCTCGGGGCTCACACATACTGGAGCAGGGAAAGCATAAACATGTTTTGACTGAGAGTGCGGACCTGGGGTGCGTTTCCCGATAACGATGGATAGACACTCTTACGAGGGTTTTCTATGATTCATCTTAAGATCGATCGTTAGGATTTGCCGACTGTTTCCCGAACATGCTTGTAGCTTGAACGCGCGTGCACAGCTCTTAAGATGCTCTTAAGGGGAGCTGTCCACCGAAGCAGTGCTGAATATCTCGCAACTCTGTTAGAAAGAAGACACATAAGCACGAAGATGACAAGGGCGCGGGAAGTGGGTGCTGAAGGTACTGCATCCCCTGCTATAGCAAAACATTTCATGTGACCTGTACTGTTCAGACTTCAAAAGTGACATCCGATACAAATCTGAATGGGCGAAAAATCGGATTTTGGCTGGCAGTCTGAACGCAGCCTTTGTTGCATGTGTCTGAGCCATAAAGAACATGCAGAACACAACCTTGACTAATGACAACCGTTACCGTAATTTCCTGGCTATTAGCCGCGGCTTATACATTGATTTTGCAAAATAATGTCCGCTATGAGGTTTATACAGGGGGGCAGTAAATATGGTGTTAATATGGTTTTGTTTCTTTTAACTTACATAAAACACTGTCCTGCGGCTTATACACAATGCGGCTTATATGCGGGAAATTACTGTATTGCCTCCCTGCCATGAGGAATTAGACAAATGAGTCGTTTGCATTTTCGACACTCAAGTACCTTGATGTGAAACATACACTCCTAATTGCTCAAAGGATCAGAGTCACCTGTGCAGTGTTGTGTAACCTGTACACATGAACCCTCACATAAGCCAGTGTGTGTAATTACATTTTATTTGGCAGACGTACACATACGCATTGGCCACATACACATACACTTAAGGCTGCGTTCAGACTGCCAGCCAAAATCCGATTTTTCGCCCATTCAGATTTGTATCGGATATCACTTTTGAAGTCTGAACAGTACAGGTCACATGAAATCCGATTTTTGCAAACCACATCCAGGAGGTAGTTTCATATCGCATTCGTATCGGATATGGACAGATGCGTCTCAGTCTGAACAGCTCCCAACACTCAGATCGGATTTGACTGTCCGTGACGTGACTTTACGTGCGTGACCGCCCACCTATTTCGAGTTGTGGAGCAACGTTACGGCTATGTCTTTTGACCATGTTATATTAAACGTGACACAATACTCAATGCTAAATAGAGCATTATACAGTCTCTGCTCTGTTTCTATGGAAGTTGCAAGAATCCACATTGTTCTATTAAATACCGTTAAATAATTAAATAGCCTTCCAACAGTTTGAAGCGGAGCTTGCTACCGATTAGTTTCGGTTTCTGTCGCGCAAATGCGCACACGTATGCATGCATTCAATGAACACTCACCTAGTTGTATTGTTCTATGTTTAATCACACCAAATTAGCAAGTATTTCCTCCTGATGGCAGAAATGTTTGTTTTCGTTGCTACAGCAACCTGTCAGATCTGTTACTAATGTGACCCAGTCTGAACAGAGCCATATCCGATTTGGACACTTACTAAAGGCAGTGTGAACAGTCAGCCCTAAAAATCGGATATGAGAAGGAATCAGATTTGAATCAGATTCGTCTGCAGTCGGAACGCGGCCTAATTGTTGCGCATGTGATTACATCAAGATGATACCTCACAGCCTCCACATCAATTATCTTTAATCATCTGCATGTTTTTGTAATTACTATACGAACCTACATATACTTAGCGAAAATGTAGGCCGGCAGAGCAAAGCATGGCTGGAAGACAGTGAGTGCTCGCGCTCCGTGCGCAAGAGAGAGAGAGCGACAGAGAGAGAGAGAGAGAGGCAGAGGCGTCCCCGGAGTCACCTTGTGCGTCTGAACGCTACCCTTCGGGCGAATAACAACCCCATGGAGGTGTTTAATGATCGGGCGATCATTGAGAGGTACAGGCTACCGAGGGAGGCTGTCCGGCAACTCCTTGAGGCCACCGCCGAGGACCTGTGACGCTCAACTCGGAGGAGTTTTGCGCTCACCGCGGAAACGCAACTGTTGGCCGCCCTCAGATTCTTCGCCACAGGGAGTTTCCTCCAGGTCGTGGGTGATGGCCATGGCCGTCCGTTCAGGCGGTGACCGACTGCCTGTTGCGCCTGGTACCTGAACACCTGACCTTCCCCACGAGAGAGGAGATGACGGGGATACAGGGGCATTTTTTCCGCACGCATCGTATTCCGCAGGTGACCGGAGTGGTGGATGGCACGTTAGTTCCCATACTGACACCCCACGATGATGGTCACATCTACATCTGCAGGAAGGGCTACGCGGCCATCAATTGCCAGGTTGTGTGTGACCACCGAGGCATCATTCGCGACATCGTGGCGAGATGGCCCGGGAGCACCCACGACTCCTTCATCTTCAGGGAATCCACCATTGGCCGGGAGGCAACTGCGTCCAGGGGTGAGTGGCGACTCCTCGGCGACAGTGGTTATCCTCTCCGGCCATTCCTCTTCACACCTGTGGCCAACCCTGAAGACGACCACCAGCGAGCCTACAACGAGGCTCACCGTCTGGCGAGGAGCGTTGTCGAGCGCACCATCGGGCGGTGGAAGATGCGCTTCAGGTGTCTTCACCGATCCAGCGGGGGACTCCTCTTTAGTCCAGCCAAGGCCTGCGCGGTAATTTGTGTAACAGCCATGTTGCACAACATTGCCGTGCGGGCAGGGCTTCAGCTGGATGAGCCTGAGGAGGACGAGGAGGAGGCTGCCGGTGTGCCACACGAGGGAGGACGTCCCGACGACCAGCCTCAACACTACCAGGCTGGTTTTGAGGCCCGCCGTGATGTCATCCACACCTTTTTTTGATGTTTTGAGTTATTCCCTCCCCACAGAGCACTGTCACCAATCACCACCAGCACACCTTGCTTCCTCCCTATATGTTTTTGCCCCACTGCCCTTCCAAGTTCTCTCCTACACCGTCTGCACAACTCTCTCATATTTTGTTCTCCGCCCCATTGTCCTGTTGCCTGTTTTGTTTTTTTTGGCCACTTCATAGGCCTTTATTTATGTATTTATTTTTTTATTTCTCCGTCATATTCCTTCTCTCTCCTTTTTTGGACACATAATAACACTTTCACAACATTGATGAATAATTACTGCACCAGCCACCTAAGCCTACCTAACAACATAGCCTATATAAACTCGCACAAGTGAAGTCAGTTTTATACAGTGTCTTGACATATATTGCAGAGGTCTTGCCGCATATGCCTCAGTGGAGTCACCAGCAGGAAGTTCGGTGACATTCCATAGACACGTGTAATGTCACTGATATTCCTGCTGGAGACTCCACTGAGGCATATGCGTTACGACGCTCTTAGGCAGTAACGAGCACTCTGGATCACTCGTAGATCTACGAGTGTTTTCACGATGCTCTTAAGCTACTATGGTTTCGGGAAACAGTCGGCAAACCTTAAGACGGTCGTAAGAGGGACTTTACGATCATCGTAGGCTTACGATGCTTTCGGGAAACGCACCCCAGCTACGTAACTTAGAAGAGGGGACTTTTATTTTTAATGCTGCCGTACAACCACCAACCATTTCATAACCACATGACCCCCCCCCCCCCCCCCAGCAGCTCTGGGCGCATGCAGAATCAACACCTTTCCGATTTTCTATTTTTTCAATTATTCAATTTTCTATCAAGCTCAACACAAATGCAAAATTAAGAAAACGACTCAAAAATCTTACTGACGTATTTACCTGGCGAACAAAACACACAATATTAGGAAATTGAAACACATTTAAGAGCTAATGTTGGCTAACATGCTTTTCTAGCGACTGCAATAAATACACATGCAACATTTAGGGCACGTCCGGTTTTATTCCACAAATGGATACAGTGATACAGTTGAACTCTCGACATTTGAGCTTTTTGTGCTCAAAGTTAATCGTAATACGTTTCTCCACCACGTCTCCATTTCTGCTGGTTGTTTTGGGATACAAAAGCGCACGTAAACAGTGACGTAGCGACGCAGCACTACTCTGGCACGCAGTCTGGAAAAGCGCCCCGGTTCTTGGATAATCGGCAGGTAGGACCAGCACCGAACTGGCACTAGCACCAGCCCGGAACCAGCACCTGGTTCGTGGTGGTGGAAAAGGGGTATGAGTGTAGGCTAGCCTACATGGGCGGACTTCGTTATACCGCAGAGCAACTTCGTCAGCACGCCTCCTTCACCACTTCCATCGATGAGGATGTGCTCCACCTTTGCCAGGCTGAAGGGATCCTTCGGAGGAAGCGCTATGTGCACAGAGGGTCACGCTCCTTTACCATCCATCGAGTGACGGAGGATGCCATGCCGACTCTGCAGTCTCAGTGTGACTCTCCTGGACGGTCCAAGAAAGTCCACCATAATCACCTCGCTCCTATGACCGTCAGCCCAGCTTCTCCAAAACTGCGGGTCTGAGGCGGCGGAGTGAACTTTTTGAACATCCACCCATTAGAATATGTGCAACGTCCACAATCTCTCGAACTGCCGCCGGCAAAGTTTGCACTGCTCAATGCAAGGTCTGTGTCTTCTAAAACGTTCATTCTGAAAGACTTCTTCATCCAACGGCATCTGGATATTATGTTTTTAACCGAGACGTGGAAGGGGTGGCGGTATTGCTATGATTTTTAAGAACAATTTCAAACTAACAATTATACCTGACTTTTTCAACTTTCGAAATGCAATGCGTAAAAGTGGAACCTACTGCTTCACCCTTAGTGTGTGCCCTGGTTTATAGGCCTCCTAAACCAAACAAAGACTTCATGAAAGAGTTCTCAGATCTGATTTCATTACATCTTATGACCGTTTGTTGATTTTAGGTGACTTTAATATCCACCTCTGTTGTCCAGATAAACCAGACATCCCAAGTCTCCCGGAAGTTCCGGGAGTCTCCCGCATATTAATAGCGACTCACTGATGCCCGCAAATTACTTAAAATCTCCCGGAATCTAGAGCGAGCGGGCAAGATCGCGCACACACGACACAGACTGTGCCCAAAACCGCACACAGCATCTGTGTAGCGCGCACAGGACAGAGAGGCAGAACGAGAGACTGTTCATGTGTGTGATAGTGTGCGTGTGTCTCATGAAGCATCCTGATTGGCATGTTTCGGTAAATCAACCAATCAATTTCCAGTGTGGGCGGGATTATATCTCTTCTCCCGAACCGTATCAATAGGTTTCATTTCAAGTGCATATTATTCAGGCCGGCTAGTTGCCAGGGCTACATGAAAACAACAAACCCCTTAGACCTGTTTAAAGTTGCAATGGAATACGAATAAAAGCCGTTTACATTAATAGTATAAGCAGCCCATAAAGTAATCTACATATTCTTACATGATTAGAAGTGCATTGGGCTAGCCTGTATTATTGCCTTATCTTCCTCTTTTTTTTTTTTTTTGGCGGGGATGGGTGGGGGGGTAGGGATACCTGAGATAAACCCTTGGTTAAGGATTTCTGTCATCTTATGGATTCGTTTGATCTGGTGCAACACATTAATCAGCCCACACATATACTTGGTCACACTCTTGATTTGATTTTGTCATGGGTTTTCTGTTGATAATGTGTATACTGAGGAGGCCTCCTTCTCCGACCATAAACCCGTTCTAATGTAAACCTACCTAACCCTCTGTCTGCAGCTAAACCCCCTGGTCGCTTTTCATGTTATGTAAATTCTCTCACTGCCTGCCATTTCTCTGATTGCTTTCTGAGTAATGAAGTTGCTAGCTCCATCTCTACTGCCATTGAGGTCCATGACAGCATAGATGACGTAGTGTCTCTATTCAACACATCTTGCTGTAATATTCTAGATTCTATTTCTCCCCTTAAAGGGATAATCCGGAGTGAAATGCACTTTAGATAAAGTTTTCGGACTATTGGGGGTACATACGTTGAGTTGACACCAAAATCATGTCATTCGGATGTATTTTGAGAAAGTTCGAGCTCACCGTTTTTAGCCAAAACTCGTTAGCCTGGAAGTGACCGGGGCGTGTCCTTTCGCCGCTACAAAACGCTATTTTTATACCTCTTCTACTGTTCAAACAACACTACACTTACGTGGTAGTGAGTAGAGGGTCCCTAAAGCCAAACCGAAGTATCCCCACGTCTTTATGTGGTCGGATAGAGAGTCCAGAATGAATTTAATCGAGTCCGTACCTTTCCGGAAATGTTAGTAAAGTGTTGTTAAAACGTTGCTAGCTGCAGCAGCGACATTTCCGGAAAGGTACTGACTCGATTAAATTCATTCTGGACTCTCTATCCGACCACATAAAGACGTGGGGATCTACAGTATCTAAAGACTCCGGATTATCCCTTTAAACTCAAACATCCCAAACCTAAGCCACAACCCTGGCTTGACGACACAACGCGTACTCTAAGACAGGTCTGTCGGAGAGCTGAGCGGAAGTGGAACAAAGATAGGCTTACCAGTGGCGTAGCGTAGTTGCGCAAGGCCCCGGTGCAAGTCTGGCGCTGGACCCCCCCTCGACCCATCCCTGTATCTCAAGACACACACCGACCGACCACAGAGGGAAAGAACACACGCACGGTCATTATTACATGGACACCGACTACGGTATTTGCGTAACTTGCACACAGCCTACGATCAAAAACAGAACGCATACAAATTGATTCAACTGAACACACCACGTTCCCTTGCAGCACAACAATGGCCTCATCAAAGGAATACACTGAGGACGGCTTGACGCCGAAACACCAGAGGTGTGGACTCGAGTCATGTGACTTGGACTCGAGTCAGACTCGAGTCATGAATTTGATGACTTGAGACTCGACTTGACAAAATATAAAAAGACTTGCAACTCGACTTGGACTTTAACATCAATGACTCGGACTTTCACTTGGACTTGCGCCTATTGACTTGTAAAGACTTGCTACTTCCCATTAAAAAAACGAAAGACAAAAAGATAAAATGTAGATACGGACTGATCTATCTATATTTATGTGTGTGCGCCTGTGCGTGAGACAATGCGCGTATTCGGCACAAAATCCAATCAAATCACTGACTGTAGCCTAGATTGTTTTGATTCGACAGCGGCCAACCACGCGGAACAAGCTAGACAACACGCAGGGCCAGACAACGGACGTGAATGCGCCAGCAAAATGATACCTACGATTATTTCGTTAATTCGTTTGCCTACAAAAAAATACGTGGAGACCAACAAGAAACGAATGACTGTGTAGAACTTGTTCAATTCCTCCCAGCTTCATCCTAGCCTGCTTTTGACATATGCCTGTTAGGCTACTATGAAACCAAACTGGTAGCCTACCCTACTGATTCTGTTGTCTAATTGATGGATTTAACCACGATTAGGCTTTTAAAAGGTGGAACATTTTTACCTCAAACGTGCGCTGCCTGTAACATATAGCCACTGCGTCTTTTTGTGTACATTCACATTAAATCCATTCCACTACTAACATTATCAGGAGGAGAATAGGCTACCATAATGTTTTATTTTGAGCACTGGTTGTTATTCATTGGATACATATCAAACTCCATGTCTGGTAGAGTAGGCTAAGTTAAGCACCCACCCAATTAAACATGACCAAGGAATCATAGAAGTTAACATTGCAAGATATTTTCTATGACATCAGAAATATTTTCTTTACCTTGTCAGTTTTTTGAACATTCATTTTATTTAATGAAAACATATATCCTTGAACTATGGGTGACTATTTTTCTAACCGAATGAAACCTAATTACGTTCACATACTTCTTAAAGTGACAGGCACTCAATTAGACCTACACACTACCCTGTAATATCATTAAAGACAAGTGTAATCAATATGAAGTATTCAAATTACTGAATATTTTTAGCTATAAGTAATTATGCAGATCCTAAAATACTATAAATTGTTAACAAAATATGTCAAGTTTATGAATTCAAAATATGAAATAGACACAAGACACACCATTTTCTGTGTGTGTGGACTGAAGGTTTGAGCAGAGACTAGGATTGCCACTGCTGTGAGTTATCTGTATACCCCTTATGGCAATACGGTTTTGCCTACATTTTTGTAATGTAATAAACATGGTCACACGTTATAAAACTATTTCAGCTTGTGTAGGCCTATCAGTGGTTTCTTAACAAATTGAACACATATTTTAACACATAGGGCCTATATTTCATTGAGAATGTGCTAGAGATACCATTTGACATTTCTGCTAGACAGATTTGCATCTCAATCTCTCCAGCACACACAAATTCAATTGACAAAATACCTGTTTCACTCGATTTTTAAAAAGACTCGAAAGGACTCGAAAGTCAGACCGTAGGACTTGGGACTTGACTTGAGACTTGTTGGCCTTTGACTTGGACTTGACTCGGGACTTGCCTGTCTTGACTCGGGACTTGACTCGGGACTTGAGGGCAATGAATTGAGACTAACTTGTGACTTGCCAAACAATGACTTTGTCCCACCTCTGCGAAACACGTTTGTTTTATAGGCATGGTGCTACAATAAAGTATAAGATAAATAACTAGTGAGTGCGGTTCTTTTGCACATTGGAATACGATATTTAACTCGCACCCGAAGAAGGAGATATCTTCGAGTTTGAGCGTGCCTCTCTCTGCAAACTCATCAAACAACAAACAGGCACATAAATTATGGCACAGCGGCCATTTAATTGAACTGAATTGAATTGAATGCCTTTATTGTCATTGTACTTTGCAATACAACGAGATTAGAGCGCTACTCCACTGGGTGCACACATACAATAAATAATCATTATAAGACATAAAAACACACAAACTAACCTGTACGCCAATCAGTTGCCGTATTAAGCAAAAACACTTGCACTCACCCGTCAGAAGTGTAGCCTACGGTGAAATTCAATTTCCTCGCCCTGTCATTTTCGATGGAGAGTATGGCCAATCCACTCAATCGCTCCAGACCCATGGCACTCCTCAGATAGATCTTTATTAATTTGCTGACTTTCCACGACTTTAGTAAGAGTAGTAGTTTATACCTGTTTACATTTGCTAGCATGTGCAGCAGCCTATGATCAGAGATGACGTAAAAATGACTGGACAAACAGATTTCCCAGCAGGCCATGTTACAACATCTTGTAAGTTGACCATAAAATAATCAATAATGCTATAAGTTTTATTGATTAATTTTGATTCTAACATTGAAATGTCATTAGTAAAATCAAAAAAAGTTGGAGAAAATACAAGAATTGGGGAATGGATAGGTGCCACCATGAGACCATGTTGTAGGAGATAGTGAAGCACTTAAATAGCAATCAGTTTACTTTAATTGGCAATTAAGAACAGACGGCGTCATTATTGACAACAGTTGATTTTATGTCGTATATTGTAGCTGGGAGGCGCTGGGCAAATTCCGAATTGCCAAGGGCCCTGCGAAGCTCTGAAGCCGCCTTCACATTGGCACAGTAGATACGGCTGCGAAACGGCCGGAAGTCATTCATTTCCTATGGAGATTCGCAGACCGTATGCGAATGGGTCCGAACAGTGCGGTGCGAAAAAAATCGGGTCCGTTGGTCATCCGCATGCGTTAAAAAAATTGAACTCGTACGACAGCAACGGACGGTTCCTATCCGAAGGAAGTTAGCGTTGCTATGGTACTGATAAACAAATTGAATATCTATCTTTTATAATGTCATATTACATGCTTTTAAACGATAAAGTTTAAAACAAAAGTCATCGAAAAGGAAGTGTATGATCCATAGTGGTGCACAAGCCCATCTTGTGAAAATAATGTAATAAACCTCCTGGGTAGGGAAAAGGTCCCCCTCTAGCGACCCCCTTTATTCCCTCCCACAGGTAGACCACTCAGAGAAGCAACAGACGCCACACCACCACGAACAATTCAAATGATCTTTATTTAATACATATAGCCAGGCGGCTCTGGATGCTATAGCCAATCAGACTGACGGGGTCTGAGATCCCCAATCACGCTCTGTGCAAAACAGCAATAATAAATAGCCTACACATAGTAGTCCACTCCACACAATTCATAGACACCACAAAGAGGAAAATATCTCCATTCAATTCATAGCAACACACGTCAAGTGATCACACTAAAAGGTTCCCCCCGCCCCCGTCACTAATAAATTAAACTATTGCACAAGAGTAACCCGGCCTTCATTCATAAAACATAGAGGAGAGAACAAGTGAGTTAATGGATTAAAATGGGAACTTCCCTGCTCCCCAAGACCCTCCCCTGGGGTCTGATCGCCATGGACCGTGACTTCGCCCTCAAGTGGTCAGCGGTTGTCCAATCGCAACATGCAAGTTCCCGGGTGTAGTTCCAAGGAATAAGTCCCAGTATGTAAGCTCCAGTATGTAAGTCCCAGTATGTATAAGCTCCAGTATGTAAGTTCCAGTATGTAAGTGCCAGCATGTATAAGCTCCAGTATGTAAAGCCGGGCCGTAAGAGTCCAATAGCTCAGTCCAAAGCGCAGCCGCCAGTCGCGACGTCAGTCTAGAATTTACACAAGGTCTATGCTAAAACATCCCCCCACTAACTATCTTCACTGGCGGCGATCCTACTGACCGCGACCAGCACAATTCGTCCCCTCGTTGACCAACGCGCTCCTGGCGTTCCGCTTGTACACTTAATCAGTCCCGGCTCTCTCGCGCACCTTGCTCACCTGCATGGCTTTATCCTTCTGCACAGGTGAGTCTCATTAGGCCAATTAGGCAGCAAGCCCAATGCAATCATTATCTCCCCCCTATTATCCCATCAGTCCACCACACTTCTCCCTTCCCAATGAAAAGAGACTCGTCCCCGAGTCAGTCCGACCCGAGTTGAAAATCAGTAGTCCAGGCAGGCCGCCGCCTGTCCCGCTGGGGACGTACAGGTCCCATGAGGGAGGGGTGAGCCCCCTCACCCATCCCCACCTCACTGGCTCCCTGCTGGTCCTGCGCGCTGGTTTCCAGACCTGGCTCGGCAGACCAGTCTCCATTCTGCTCCTGCGGAGGCTCCTGTGCGCGCTGTTCTGGATCCGCCACAGGCACTGCCTCCCCCAGCAACGGCACAATAGATGTCACCTCCCGCTCCGCACCATCCTCATCACACTGCACTCCCCCTGTAGCCTGACTGGCCTGGGATGCAGACGGGGCAGGGAGGTCGTCTGGCTCTGTGTGGTCCCTCAGGGTTTCTGATGGCTCCCCTGAAGCAGACAGGACACAAGGTTTCAGTCGGTTAAAATGTACTATCATTTCCTTTCCCCCTTCAGGCAAAACCAACTTGTAGAGCACATTTGAAATTGATTCTACTACTTCATATGGTCCTTTATACTTTCTCTGCAATTTTGGACAACGACCCCGCTTCCTGGCTTTATCTTGGACCCACACTAATTCCCCGACAGTGTAGTACTGATGGTTAACTTTGAAATCAAACGCCGCCTTCTGCTGCCCTGAAGCTCTGTCTTGATGTCGCTTAACCGCTCCCACCACTGTAGATAATATGTCAGTGAGCCCTACCACATAATCAGTCACTGCAGAGAACCTCTCCCCGTGGCCTGTGTCCCACATCACATCCACAGGGAGAATTATTTCGCGGCCAAACAATACCTTATGCGGGGTGAACCCAGTGGAGGCGTGAACACTACTCCTGTAGGCCATGAGCACGTAGGGCAACAATACATCCCAATTAGATTGGTTGTCTTCTATAAACAATGCCAACATGGACAATAGGGTGCGATTAAACCTCTCAACCATCCCATTAGATTCCGGGTGGTAGGGAGATGTTCGTGTCTTATTTATGCAGAGCAGTTGACAAACTTCTTTAAACAGTATAGACTCAAAATTTCTCCCTTGGTCCGAGTGAATGCTACGAGGAGCCCCAAACCGACACACCCACTGCTCTACCAGCACCCGCGCCACCGACTTTGCTTCCTGATTTGGCAGCGCATAAGCTTCAGTCCATTTGGAGAAGTAATCCCCCACTACTAGAATGTATTTATTTTTATTTGGAGTTTCAGGCAAGGGACCTAGTATATCCACGGCAAGGCGTTCCAGCGGTCGGCATGTAGCGGAAGGATTCAAGGGAGCCCTAGGAGCAGGCCCCTGGGACTTACGTGAGGCACAGTCCTGGCATGCTCTACAGAACTGTCGAACATCCCCGAACCATCCGGGCCAATAAAAACGATCTTTGACTTTAGCCTGCAGTTTTTGAATTCCTAAATGAGCCCCAAACACACTACTATGCAGCATTTGCAGCGCCGCCTGCACCATGTTGCTAGGAAGTACCACCTGCGTACCTGAGGCTGCGTCAGAATATGTGGGTGGCACCCGAACCAAACGTTGTTCTTGTACTTGGAGTTGGTCCCATACGGTCAAGTATTTTCGCAACTCGGGGTGACGTTGCCCCACATCCACCCCTCCCTGCGGGTCCAACTTTAATTTAATAATTAAACTTATGTTTGGGTCGTCTTTCTGCGCTTGAGTCAACTCATCTACTGAAGTCAGAATGCTACCTGTCTGTGTTTGCGCCTCCACTCTTACTGTACAAATTTTCTCTGTAGACATGTTGCATGTTTCTAAAGAATCACCTGGAACACTCTCCATAGTCACCGTGTCAGATGGAGGCAAGGGTCTGCGGGACAACGCATCCGCATTGGTGTGCAATTTGCCAGGCCGGTGTATGATTTTATAATGAAACGCAGCCAACTGCTCTACCCACCGAGCCAACTGCCCTTCAAGGCCCTGGAAATTATGTAGCCATCTTAGGGAGCTATGGTCAGTACGTAAAATAAACTCTTTACCCAATAGATAATGCTTAAAATGTTTAGTAAAAGCCACCATGCTCAACAATTCCTTTTTAGTAGCTGCATATTTTCGCTCCTCTTTAGTTAGCGCTCTACTGGCATATGCCACTACCCTCTCCATACCCCCATCCCCTTCTTGCGACAACACTGCCCCGATACCCAAATCACTTGCGTCCGTATCCAAAATGAAAGATCTCTGAGGGTCTGGATACGCCAGGACGGGGGCTGTAATCAAACTAGTTTTTAATTGCCGAAAAGCCTCTTCACAAGCGTGATCCCACTTATACTTTCGCCCCTTTTCCGTCAGTTGGTGTAGTGGTCTTGCTATATGCGCAAAGTCTTTAATGAAACGGCGATAGTAGGACGCCAAACCAAGAAAACTTTTAATTTCAGTTTGCGTTTTTGGCACTGGCCAGCTTCTAACTGCTTCTACTTTCGAGGGGTCCGCCATAATCCCCTGGGCTGAGATAATATGTCCCAGATAGCGTACCTCTGTCGAAAACAGATTGCATTTAACCGGTTTCACTTTTAAGTTAGCTTGACCCAGCTTTAAAAGAACTTCGTCCAGTCTGCGTAAATGTTCGTTAAATGTCCGGCCAAAACAAATAATGTCGTCCAAATAAACTAAACAGGTTGACCACTGCAAATCAGCCAGCACCAAGTCCATTAAGCGCTGGAACGTGCTAGGCGAGTTGCAGAGGCCGAAACTTAAGACATTAAATTCAAATAACCCCTGTCTAGTTATAAAGGCCGTCTTGTGTTTATCGCAGGGGTCCACCTCGACCTGCCAGTAGCCACTGGCCAGGTCGAGGGTAGAAAACCATTGCGCATTTGCCAGGCTGTCTAAGGCATCATCGATCCTCGGCAGAGGATAAGCGTCTTTTACAGTGACTTCATTCAATTTACGGTAGTCTACGCAAAAGCGCAGACTACCGTCCTTTTTTCTAACTGGGACTACCGGGGCAGCCCAGGGACTACATGAGGGGCGTATGATGTCATCTTCAAGCATTTGTTTAACATGATCAGAGACCTCTTCTTGTAAGTGCAGGGGCACACGGCGAGGGTGCATTTTAATTGGCCTAGCATTTCCAGTGTCGATCCGATGTTGCGTCATATGAGTTCTCCCCAAATCACTGTCGTTTTGACTAAAAACACCACTATGGCGTTGGAGCAGCTCTCGTACCGCTTTTAACTCTGGCGGAGAGAGATTTTTTTCCGCCAATCCAAGCTTTGAAAAGAGAGTCTCCCCCGACCAACCCGCGTTACTCATTGACCCTTCATTTTCTTCTATAGTGACGTCTGTATACATAGTGCCCACTTTCATGCCCTTCTTCAAAATACAAGACTCCTCAGTCACATTTATAACCCTCACTGGTACTCTCCCCTGCTGAGCTTTACAAACCACCCGCGCCACCATCAAATCACAGTGAGAGGACAGGGAATCAGATGGCTCTAGTAGCCCAACAGCCCGTCCTGCCAAGAGTCCCTCCACGGCCCCCGAAATAATTGCTTCAGAGCGCGGTCCCACCACAGTATCAGTCTGAACAGTCACTAACTTTGGCTGACTAGCCTCATTCAGCGATATCAGTGGCAATTGCTTCCCCATTAAACAGCAACATTTATTAACCAGATCCACTACAGCCCCATATTTTGACAGGAAATCAATCCCCAGCAAGATCTCAGTCGGCACATCAACCACTAAAAACTCCACAACCAAAGCCAAAGAGTCAAATTGACAAATAGTTTGCCACCTCCCCATTACACACATATCACTTCCATTAGCGGCTGATGCTGCCCCCTGATACCCGGTTAACTCCCCCACCCCCTTTGTTATTTGTAACCACCTATGCTTAGGGATAATCGAGGCTTGTGCCCCAGTATCTACCAATACATGTGTTAAGAACCCACCTATTTTTGCATTAAGGTAGACGCCTGGGCTATCCGGATGGTTGTAGGCCAGTCTTGCAGATCTGCAGAAAGGGGCGGGCATTCGGCCCACTGTACCCACCCCTTCTAGTTTCCCTGCAAGTAGGGGCAATTACGACGCAGGTGCTTTGTGCACCCACATTCCCAGCACGCATCTCGCTCACGGGCTGCTGTTGCGCGCTCAGGTCCATTATTCTGACCACGTCTCCCCCATTCGTCCTGGCGATTTCGCATCATTCTATTGTTCACGGGGGCCTGTAGAGATGCAACACTATGCTGAAGAGTTTTAACTTCTTGTCTTAGACCCTCTACCACTCCCAGCAGAAGCTCCATTTGTTTGTCGCTAGGCGATTTCTCAACCACAGCTCGCACCCTGGTGTCATGACTAATTTGGGACATTTCCAAGCTCTTTATCATTTCCAACTCAGACGCTATATTAATGGCCTCCTCCAATGTGTTAGGTTTCTGACTACGGAGGTGTATTCTCAAATCGCCACTCCCCACATGTTCAACAAAGTGGTCGCGGGCAAACATATCTCGAGTGACATTATCTGCCAGAGGGTAAGCTTTATAAATCAGACGGCGCAAAGCCGTGCCAAAATCACGGGCGGCCTCGTTTGGTAAGCGTCTGCGAGACAAGAAGTTGGCCCTATTCCAGTCCTCGCTGTCGCACGGTTCAAAGCATCTTCCAAGCGCCTCTTTTAAACTCCCATAGTCATTAAGGGCGGAGGAGTGTAGCCCCGAGTACAACTCTCTAGCACGGCCCGACAAAAGTAACGACATGAACTTCATTTTTAAAGCATTATCCCACCCATTCACCTCAGCGGCTACTTCAAATTGAGCCACCCAATCCGACCACTCCCGGCTAATTCCCGTGAAAGTCTCAGGCATAAACACTGGGCGAGCTGTTCGTGCTACTGGATTACTGCCCGGCCCCGATGGTCCTGCAGGTGGGTGCGCTGTGTTCTCTGAGTCAGACATGATCCCACCGCTGCCACCAGTGTAATAAACCTCCTGGGTAGGGAAAAGGTCCCCCTCTAGCGACCCCCTTTATTCCCTCCCACAGGTAGACCACTCAGAGAAGCAACAGACGCCACACCACCACGAACAATTCAAATGATCTTTATTTAATACATATAGCCAGGCGGCTCTGGATGCTATAGCCAATCAGACTGACGGGGTCTGAGATCCCCAATCACGCTCTGTGCAAAACAGCAATAATAAATAGCCTACACATAGTAGTCCACTCCACACAATTCATAGACACCACAAAGAGGAAAATATCTCCATTCAATTCATAGCAACACACGTCAAGTGATGACACTAAAAGGTTCCCCCCGCCCCCGTCACTAATAAATTAAACTATTGCACAAGAGTAACCCGGCCTTCATTCATAAAACATAGAGGAGAGAACAAGTGAGTTAATGGATTAAAATGGGAACTTCCCTGCTCCCCAAGACCCTCCCCTGGGGTCTGATCGCCATGGACCGTGACTTCGCCCTCAAGTGGTCAGCGGTTGTCCAATCGCAACATGCAAGTTCCCGGGTGTAGTTCCAAGGAATAAGTCCCAGTATGTAAGCTCCAGTATGTAAGTCCCAGTATGTATAAGCTCCAGTATGTAAGTTCCAGTATGTAAGTGCCAGCATGTATAAGCTCCAGTATGTAAAGCCGGGCCGTAAGAGTCCAATAGCTCAGTCCAAAGCGCAGCCGCCAGTCGCGACGTCAGTCTAGAATTTACACAAGGTCTATGCTAAAACATCCCCCCACTAACTATCTTCACTGGCGGCGATCCTACTGACCGCGACCAGCACAATTCGTCCCCTCGTTGACCAACGCGCTCCTGGCGTTCCGCTTGTACACTTAATCAGTCCCGGCTCTCTCGCGCACCTTGCTCACCTGCATGGCTTTATCCTTCTGCACAGGTGAGTCTCATTAGGCCAATTAGGCAGCAAGCCCAATGCAATCATTATCTCCCCCCTATTATCCCATCAGTCCACCACAATAAGATGAACGGTTGATGTAAAATAAATAATTATTTCCAAACGAAGTTTTTTGTCATGTCACTGTCTTACATGGTCTCTTAACACTATTAGGGCAGTTAGACAATTAATTTAGAAATAAAATAGCACTATTGTACATTTTACTACCAAACTCGAAAAGCCTCCGACACTTCCAACGGTCAAGTCCGACGTCCGACGGGGGAGCACTGCGAATTACGGAGTGCCAATGTGAAGGCGGCTTGAGGGCTGGTGCGTTGCACCGGCTGCACCGTCGCACGCTATACCCATGAGGCTTACAGTTTCGCTTGACATCTTCAGAAATTCATTAGCAACCTTTCAGAGAGCGGCTAAGCAAGCCAGGCTCAATATTTCTCTGATATTATTGACAAATACTCTCACAGACCCCAAATCCTTTTAGTACCATTACAGTAACTCAATCATTAACCCCCAAGTCTCCCCCGAGGTCGAAACTTCCACAGTCTTAAGGCTGGCTTACATTGCACGATTTTGACCTGTTTTAACAGTCGGCGACTACATTTCCAAAATCGGGCGGCAATCTTGGGAGTTGTACTAGAATCGCAGCGCGCTCCCGTCATCTAAATCGTTTAGTGTAAGGTGCCAATCTTAGCGGTTTTAAGTCCGTCGGAGGCAGTCTTTTTCTAGTTTTGCCGTTACGACAATATCAAACATGTTTGATATTATCGGAAGTCTTTTCAGTCGTGGCTCATGCAAATAGTGACGTGAACATTAAAAACCAATAGTAACCACGGTCGAACATGAAACAGGAAGGGGCAAAATAGGCGACAGCTGTAGCCTATATGATTATTTGTTATTTCATTTCTTATAATTTATTAGACGGCTGTTCTACGTGACAGAACAACTCTATATCTGTTAGTGATGTCACACATCAAACAATACTGCAGAAACGCGAAAAAATTACTTTGATATGAGTAGGCTATCATGTGAGTTCCTGTTAATGATGACGTGTAGCCTATTGCACGATGGAAATAATTTGAAGGAATCTAGCAGCAGTCTTGTAAATAGTGACCCACAGTCTTTGCAAAATCCTAATCTGAGACTGGCCTGTGACTAGACTGTGACTAGAAACTCAATGAATTGTCTTTAGATGTGAGAGGGTCTGAGACAGTAGTCTTTCAAAAATCTTTTCCAAATCTTTGCAAAGTCTGTCAATGTAAGGTAGGCTTTATGTGAAACTTTTTTGACATTTTTTATTGATAAAATTGAACTTATCAAATTGTCTTTTACACCCTCTGTGTCCCCACTCCACTGTGTCATTTACCTGGTGAAGTGTTCTTTGATCATTTTTCACCAGTGACCCTAAATGAGCTGAATGATATTGTCATGCACATGAAACCCTCTACATCCCCCAATGATGCTATCCTTGCTCAAATGATCAAAGATGCCTTTGAAACCATTGGTCCTATCATCTTGGTCATTATAAACACATGCCTTCTCTGGCACTGTTCCCTCATGCTTCAAGCATGCAGTTGTCCAACCGTTGCTTAAAAAACATAACCTTGATGTCAATCACCCAAAAAACTACCGCCCCATTTCTGAATTACCATTCATCTCCAAAATTCTAGAATAAGTAGTCCTCTCTCAATTACTGCCTTTTCTTAAAGTGTAAGTTTGGCGGAAATTGAAAATAAAGCTATTTTCTGAATGAAAATACATCAACTAAGCCGTGGAGGAAGTAATTTTCGCTCATCACGCAGTACAGAGCTAGCACGGGCAGGAACGACAGCCCAAAATCGCAAACAGAGGGTGTGGATGGGGATTGGAGCCACACGCTTTCAAAATCGCATTTTTAAACCACTAACATTGCTCAAAACAGCGCCAAACCTCATCAGTAGCTTGCTCTAGGTGTCTACACATAAAACGAAGCACCAAACAGTCTGTAAACTTTGGAATAGTCAGTATACACGTAGAATCAATTCGAGACCGCAATTCCATCTAAAGCACAGAAATGTCTCGCGAGATCTCACACGGAAGCACGGGACCTATTCCTACAGGTAGTCAAAATCGCATTTTTAAACCACTAACATTGCTCAAAACAGCGCCAAACCTCGTCAGAAGCTTGCTCTAGGTGTCTACACATAAAATGAAGCACCAACAACTTGGCTCATGAACCCGACGTTTATAAAAGAAGACTGTTATGAATATAACCCCTTCCAGCTCCTCACGAGGGAAAGTCCACGACCTCTCGTGTGAGATCTCGCGAGACATGTATGTGCTTCAGATGGGGTGTTGCGGTCTCGAATTGATTCTACGTGTATACTGACTATTCCAAAGTTTACAGACTGATTGGTGCTTCGTTTTATGTGTAGACACCTAGAGCAAGCTACTGATGAGGTTTGGCGCTGTTTTGAGCACTGTTAGTGGTTTAAAAATGCGATTTTGAAAGCGTGTGGCTCCAATCCCCATCCACACCCACTATTTGCGATTTTGGGCTGTCGGTCCTGCCCGTGCTAGCTCTGTACTGCGTGATGAGCGAAAATTACTTCCTCCACGGCTTAGTTGATGTATTTTCATTCAGAAAATAGCTTTATTTTCAATTTCCGCCAAACTTACACTTTAATTCTGCAGATATCATGGAGCCATTTCAGTCTGCCTTTGAAGCACGCCACAGCATTGAAACAGCTTCGCTGAACGTTTCAAATTACTTGCTCCTCACACTTGACACAGGTGATAATGCTATCCTAGTCCTACTAGGCCTCAGTGCTGCATTTGACACTGTAGACCACCCGACTCTTCTCGGCCGTCTCCATTAGTGGGTATTAGGGGCTCTGCTCTGCTCTGCTCTGCAGTGGTTCTCCTCCTACCTCACCCATAGATCCTTTTCAGTTTCTATAGGTAAACACTCTTCATCCTCTGCCCCTCTTTCCTGTGGTGTCCCCCAGGGGTCCATCCTGGGTCCAGTCCTATTAAATATATGCTTCCATTGGGAAATATAATTAGAAAATACAACCTTTCTTTCCACTTTTATGCTGACGACTCCCAACTATATCTCCCATTGAGATCCAGTGACTCTCTTCAGACTCTCCTAGAGTGTCTGAAGGAGATTAATGTCTGGATGGGAGAAAATGTCCTTCAGTTAAACAAGGACAAAACAGAAGTAATCATTTTTAACCCCTCCAAATCCAAAAAATCCAGTGATTGACCTGGGTAGTCTGACATCTTTCGTAAAACCATCTGCTAGAAATCTGGGTGTCATTTTTGATTCTGAGCTCTGCTTTCATAAGCAAATCTCTGCTGTGGTAAAAAGCAGCTTCCACCAGCTCAGAATTATAGCTAAAATAAAACACTCCCTGTCATATAATAAATTGGAAACAATTATTCATGCCTTTATCACATCGCGGCTGGATTATTGTAACTCCCTCTACCTTGGTCTCCCCCAGTCCCTCATACAACGCTTACAAATGGTCCAGAATGCAGCAACAAGACTCTTAACTGGGTCAAAAAAGTGGGATCATATCACACCTGTCCTTGCATCCCTTCATTGGCTGCCAGTGCATCAAAGGATTCACTTTAAAATCCTACCTACTGATGGTGTTCAAAGCCCTCAACGGCCAGGCCCCAACTTACATTTCAGACCTCCTAATCCCCCACTCAGCCACTAGGTCCCTGAGATCTTGCAATCAGGGTCTTCTACATATCCACCACTCCTGATTAAAACAAAAAGGTGACAGGGCCTTTGCTGTTGGGGCTCCACGTTTGTGGAACCAATTGCCACCACACATACGTGAAGCCCCCTCCATCTCCATCTCTTTTAAATCAAGGCTCAAAACTCATCTTTACACCCTTGCTTTCCCTCCCCCTTAATTTGATATTTTTTTGTTTTATGTGTACTTTTATTTAGTAGGCCTATTGTTATTTATCTATTTTATTGGGGGCCAAGCAGCGAAGCTGCGAGGCAACCCATAGTGATTGTACGTATTCTTATTATTGGGGGCCAAGCAGCGAAGCTGCGAGGCAACCCATAGTGATTGTACGTATTCTTATTATTATTATTGGGGGCCAAGCAGCGAAGCTGCGAGGCAACCCCTAGTGATTGTACGTATTCTTATTGGGGGCCAAGCAGCGAAGCTGCGAGGCAACCCATAGTGATTGTACGTATTCTTATTATTATTGGGGGCCAAGCAGCGAAGCTGCGAGGCAACCCATAGTGATTGTACGTATTCTTATTAGGGCCCGAGCACCGAGGTGCGGCCACTGAAAGTGGCTGCACCGGAGGTGCAAGGCCCTATTGTTTTTGCTCAGATTATTAGGGCCCGAGCACCGAGGTGCGGCCACTGAAAGTGGCTGCACCGTAGGTGCAAGGCCCTATTGTTTTTGCTCAGATTATTCTTCTTATTATTATTATTATAGTATAATTATCTTACCAGTAACATTTTTCACCAACTTGGCATGCTCTAAAACTCTTGCAATTTAGCTGGCATATGTAGAATTGCATTTGATACTCAGACACAGAGCTGTGGCCTAGGGTGTGGCTCAGGGACTCTATAGCGCCACCTAGCGCGCCGTCTACTGTGGTTGACACATACATTCACGGAAATGAACCAAATTTGGTGGACATGTGTGTTGTATTATTCTGAACAAGTTTTACATTCAAACTATATAGTGAATCTTAGAAGAATTTGAATTATGTGAGATTTTCTGATTTTTGCACATCATGTATTTTGAAATACTTCTCCTAGACGGTTTATCGAAATTATGTCATTTAAGCACTAAAATGATCTTGAGGGGTTGCCTGAGAGGAATTGCGACCAGATTTTTGAATTTCAAAAGTATATTGAAATGGCGAAGGTTTGAATCTAGGTGTCTTATAAAAGAAACAAAAAGTTGGTGTTATAGGCAGAAAACAGTGACTAATGTGGATGAAATTTGATGGAGTATTAGTTAGTGTGTTTGTAGTGACAGTCATATACAAAGTTTTGAATTTGGTGTTGTTTGTGTTTTTTAAAAGCGCATTAATGATTGTGGTGGACACAGTTTTAGCTAAAATATTTTGAAGCGAGTTGATGAATAATTATAATCACATCAACCTATGCTGCCATTTTGATTTCAACCATGTTAACAGAAAGTGAGATATTTAGGTTTATTAGGTTTTTATAGGTCTGTGTGCCTAGCCGCGCACGGTCTGGCTCCCTCACTGTTTCCCTCCCCCCACAGTTCTTTCCACCCCTCCCCTCTCTCCCAGCTGGATGTCTCTCTAACCTCCCCCGCTTTCCACATAGAGACTCAGACACAGACACAGACACACACACACAGACACACACACACACACACACACACACACACACACACACACACACACACACACACACACACACACACACACACACACACACACACACACACACACACACACACACAGGTTTGAACCTAGGTGTCTTATAAAAGGAACAATAAGTTCGTGTTATAGGCAGAAAGCAGTGACTAATTTGGATGAAATTTAATGGAGTATTAGATAGTGTGGTTGTAGTGACAGTCACATTCAAGTTTTGATGTTGTTTGGTGTGGTTGTGATTTTGTCACTTATAATAGCATATTAATGATTGTTGACACATAGTTTTACCTAAAGTATTATGAGATGAGTTTACAAATACTAATAGTCATATTAACCTATGCTGCAATTTTGACTTTAAACACATTAACAGAAAGTGAGTTATTTAGGGTTATTTGTTTGATGCCCTAGGGAATGAAACTCAATTGTCTGTAAAAGTCTCTCACTCATTTGACATTCTGTGGTCGAGAGCACTGTCCCCGCCCACTACACCATGTGATTTGTTAGTCAGTGCAGATCCAGGCGACCCCATAGAAGTCTCAGTCAATGTAGCTCTATACTGAGTGTTTTCGTGGATTTATATCGTGGAAACAGTGCAATCATTTTGACTTTTTGTCTACGGAGTTATTCTTGAAAGTAAGGTAACCGTTTTGTTGAAATGCAACTTTGCAAGCTATTTGATGCGGTTCAATAAGTTGGCTAAAGCGCTCGTTTCCTCCATCTAGCTAACTCCAAGTGATGCATGTTAGTGATATGGTGTTTACTAGCTAGTTTATCTCAGCTTACAAATAGAGCCTTAATAGCCTAGGTGACAGCCTAACTAGGCCTACTGAAACATAATCCAAACTTTTGACAGTTGTAAAATGTAACGTGAAGTTCAAATGTGTCACTGTTTGGGAGTAGCCTGCCGTTTGGGAGCTAAGGCAGGTTTTTGTCACGTTCGGTAATTAACAAGTCCCAGTGCGATAACGAACGTCAAATAGCCTACTGTAGTTGGTCTTGTTTGAAAAGGTCTAGCGGAAAACACAACAGGCACCTAGGCCTAGGGCCAGCCGTAGTAAATTCGACCTGGTTTTAAATCTTGGCCTAAGCTAGCTAGCTAAGCTAGCTCGCTAAGCTAGCTCGCTAACTCCAATTGATGCACGTTAGCGATATGGTGTTTACTAGTTTATTTTAGCTTACAAATAGAGCATTGATAGCCTAGGTGTCAGTTTAACTCCTGAAACATAATCCAAACTTTTGACAGATGTAAAACGTAATGAGAAGTTCAAATGTGTCACATTTTGGGAGTAGCCTACCGTTTGTGAGTGGAAGCTAGCTAATGCCTTTATTAGTGGAGGACGTAAGTTTGAAACCACAACGAACTTACTCTGCCTAACTGAAGGAGGACGTTTCTCCATGGACATCTAGAAAGCAGGAGAGAAGATGACAGAACTAGAACTGGCCGTCTGCTTAGCTTTCAATCAAGGTAAGAACATTTCCCTGCAGTGCAAGGCAGGTTAATGTTATTCAGTTGTGGTGATTAATTGCCTTTAAATTGAGTGAACCATCTATCTATTCAAAATAATCTAAACGTTTCCCCTATCTGGAAATACGTTAGTTTGGTGCCACCGATTCATATGAGCAGTCGTGCAATGTGTGTGTGATCCAAGTGAAACCATACGAGGCTAGAAACAACCATATTTTTCAAACGATTGATTCCTGCAACTAATACATGCAAACAGCATAGGCAGACTGCCTAATCTTAGTTTTTGAAACGATTGAAGATGGTATGAACATAGTTTATCCCTTTGCATGCGTTTGCAAACATGCTCTGGGTAGACTTCAAAACGTTTTTTTTATTATTTGATCTGCCATCACTAAGCCTAGTTAAATTAGGCTATAGGCCTATGCATTAATAACCTTGCCTATGATGGACTGAGAAATTTGCTGTCGACGTTAGGCATGAAACGGTAGGCTCAAATTATTTATTTAAAAGACGTAATTTATGAAGTTGTTGTTGGCTTTGCCACGCGTTCGCATCCAGTTTGACGTGTCCGGATTTTCCGATAATGACAGCAATCTCGTGATGGCAATATTGACTTTTAATTTCTGCGCGTGTAAACTAGTCTAGGCTACAGTGCCTGAAGTTAGCTGTGACAGACTAGCCTACTGGTTTTCAGTTTTAGCCACAAAGCCTGTCTACCCTAGGTCAACTCAATTGTTTAGTTATCACCTTGGCATTTCGCGTTTTTCCAGCCTTATCTCCGTGCGCCCCATCCCAGACAGCAAACTGACTCCGTAGCGGATCCGCCGCGGAGGTACCGCGACTTCCGGAACGGATCCGCGAAACGGGTCCGAAACTGCGTCCACTTGCACACCGCGGCGGGTCCGAAGCGGTTACGCATCACGGGTCCGACCAGACTCCGTGGCGGACTCTATCCGCATCCGCGCTTGAACCAGCTTATCCGCTACGGGTCCGTTTCGAACCCGGGAAATGGACGTGCATCCGCAGCGGAGTCATTTCGGACCCGCGAATTAAACAGCGCATCCGCCGCGGATTCATTTCGGAGGCGTTTATCATCCTCCCGGATCCGTTTAGGACCCGTTCATGAAGCAGTTCATCTGGCCTATATCCCTGCTGATTTATCTTATTATGGCCAAAACTATACTACAGAAATCCACTGTATAGCCTAATCTAACTTGCCAACATATCACTAGGCTACATAAAGTAAGTTTTGTATCAACCATAATAATGATTAAGTCAAAATCTATCATGTGAAGCACCTTGTGGTTTTACAGCCAAATACCTTCATTGTGTGAAACAGTAAGCATTAGAATATGGGTTTTACAGTACATGAATTCAACTCTGCTACACTACAGCCTACAAGTTATTAAATAAGTTACAAACTTTTAACTCCTTCATGCAATTCCTAGACAATAGTAGACACTTGTCACCGGCACCTCAATGCTCAATGAAATAAGTCATCGTAGACAATAAATACCTTAAACAGATAATAAAGTAAAATGAAATGCAACCATAAATAGTGTCAAACATTTTTATTATTATTTAATGAATATTTATGTTTCAAAACACTGATAACCTTCATACCAGACCATTGTTTTTCTTAGTTGGACATAACAGTAGGTTGATCTGTTTGGGTAGGAATGCTGATAGTTAAGACACCTCCTTGAGCTTTTCCTGTTTGCTGGGCTGGTTGAACTGCTGTACTGAATCAGAAGCCGCGGCACAGGGCATAGCTCTCTCACAGCATCTGTAATCATACAAGCATAACAAAATGAGTTACGTTTTGGAAGCATATACAGTACATTACTAGTTTTCAACTGAATGTCAGCAACATGAATATAAAGGTACCGCTACCAGCAGGCTGCTGTAATGGTGACACAATCCATCACCTGTAACTAGACAGCTACACTGGGTCCACAAGTGAAGCACTCTGTTCGCAGAGCATGAAAATAGTTTTAGAAGACGAGTCTAATTTTTTCAAACATACTGTACATGCCGCTATCACATCTAAAGAGTTCCATTGATTACAGTGTTGCAGCAGATGCTCTGCAAACGGAATGCTTCTGTTATGTGCACAGTGTAGTCTTCCAGTAAATATAATGAGGGTTTACGACATGATGGCAAAGACCTGTTACTTGAAAATGTAAAAAGGCAATAGAAAAGTGGTTCACAGAGACAAATACTTGTTAGTTATACCACAGCATTTGCATGCACAGATTAAACAAAAATGATGCTGATTATAGAGCTTTGTAGGTACTGGAAATTAGGAATTTATCAAAGTAGACTAAAAACATTTTTTATGTTGAAATGTATCTGCAATTCATCCTTACCTGGTAAAAGCAGTTGCAGAGGCCTTAAGTAATTTCTCTTCTGAAATAAAAAAAAATATGTACATTTTATTAGAGAGCTTTTGAGGTAAACAGTGGATTTTATTACAGCAGAGAAAGGCATTTATGTATGTTGACATTTACCTTCAATTCATCCTGAACTGGTAACACCAGTTACAAAGGCATACAGTATGGTTATCTTATATGACTAATGTGTGGACCAAAAGTCAAATAAATGAAATGTAAAACTGTATAGCTTACTTTATTGGGTGGCAGGACAGGATGAGAAAGGCTAGACCCCCAAACCAGGCTGGAGCCACTTGTGAATGGCCTGTAACACATATACAAAAATATGCATTACTTCTATCTTCAGAAATAAATTGCCAAATAGTTATCATAACCACTTATACATCCAAGTCAAATAACTCAAATGTAAAACTGTATAGCTTACTTTATTGGGTGGCAGGACAGGATGAGAAAGGCTAGACCCCCAAACCAGGCTGGAGCCACTTGTGAATGGCCTGTAACACATATACAAAAATATGCATTACTTCTATCTTCAGAAATAAATGGCCAAATAGTTATCATAACCACTTATACATCCAAGTCAAACAAATCAAATGTGAGGCTGTATAGCTTACTTTATTGGGTGGCAGGACATGATAAGAAAGGGTAGACCCCCAAACCAGACTGGAGCCACTTGTGAATGACCTGTAACACAGACACATACATATGCATAACTGTTATCATCAGGGGGAAAAAGGCAAATATTTATTATTACCAATATTACACCCCATCAAAATAGCATTATATTGGGATCCAGAGAATATGGTGTTGATCCAATTTAGCTCCTCTTCCCATATTCTAAACTTTGAAAAGAGTCTGGTCTGTGACAAAGCAAAGCAAGGATATGCATCAAGTCAACTACTGCCTCTAATGTGTTTCTCCTTTTCAGTCAAATCATGCTCCAAAAAACGTTCAGCATTAAATGACCTCATTGACAGCAGTTTCTTCATAAATGGCTTCGGGATTTGTGCCCTTATATTTTATGAAAGTTAACGAGCAATCTCTACTATTCAATTGAAAAACTCACCAGGAAACACGCCTGAAAACCAGAAGTTTTAGATTGAATAGTAGGCCGGTTTCTCGCTAACGCGTGTACAAATGTAAAGGCACGAATCCCGAGGGTATTTCTTGCTGCCATTTACGAGTTCAAAAAGTTTTAAACAGGTCTGAGCATGCGCCTGACATGGCGCATAGCTTGCATTACTAGCAGCTAGTTGCTACTAGAACTATCGATACGTCGTTCATAATTTAAAATCACAAACGTTATCTTATCCAGGATAGGTAAACAATGTGAAATCAGCCTCCCTCCAAGAACGAAATAAGATGTAAACACATCTAGCAGCTAAGTCTTCTTAAAGACTCCCGAGTCCAATATATAAGCTTTCATTAGCTGCTAACGTTAGCTGCTAACAAAAAATATTCATGACAGTTTAACGTTATCGTTAGCCAACAAGCTAACGCTAGCTCACGCAAACCAACTTGTTGTTCACAGGCATATATGAAGTTAGCGTTCAACCAAATCAAGCTTCGCTCAATTTTAACTGAGTTTTGAGTTTAGCTTTGATTAAAAATGTAACAAAGCCCAAGTTGGGCAAGATTTAGCCCTGTCGAAAGTGAGCTAAATTAGCGTGCGCAAGCTAGCTGCTAGACGTTAGCTGGTGTGTATCATCAGATGGCCAGTATAGCAAATTACGGATTATATCAGCAAATAAAGCTAGATAAGTTGGTAACTTGTGTTATGGGAGTACGTTTTCACTGAATATACTAGGTAACTGCATAAATAAAGCATATAGAAGCATACTTACAGTGAGCCCGCAGACACCGCTGTTTCGCCACCGCACTCCATCAGCGAAAAAACTGAGGAAGGAAACCGTTAGCAGATTTGAAGGGCGCGTTCGATGTGCGCATCCGCAAAGGGACCGGCGTGGATCCGCCGTATGAAGGCGCGTTAACGGAGGCGAAATGTGTTCTGTGCCCGTATCCAAAACGGAGGCTGACTGTCAGGCGGATGTGGCGGCTTGAGCGCGGGTCCGTTTTGGACTCCTTTGCTGTCTGGGATGTCATTCAAGACGTCATTCAAAACATATTTCGGGATAGCCATCTCACTATGAGAAAACGTATGACGACAGTGCTAAGAGATTAACACATTGGCATGCTTGGTAAACTTGTCTTGCACATAATATTGAGCTGATTTTTTTAGTGAAAATGGCCTGTAGCATTGTGCTGATAGATGAAAAAAGTCGCCTATTTAAAGGCACAGTTTGAATTTTAATCCTAGCTCTCCATTTAGTGTGTGCACTTGAACAAATGATGTAGCTTATAACAGTAGGGCCAGACATTTGTTTTTAGGAGGAAAGGTGATGGACATATTACTTTGGATAGTCCGGGAGCCAAATGCCATAATTTAGGTGAACCTGGCTTTGTTGGTTAAAGTTTTTTTTTTTGCAGAATCTAGTAGACTAGGGGTACCTCTTTAAGATTTAAGAGGGTGCCCGGTGATAATTTCATATATTAAGCCTTTCTTGTCCAATGTGTTGACTATAAGGCGGATATACTGCAGGTGAATAGGGTAAAAGAATTAACAAGCAGATATCACTATGAAACTTCACCAGTTGATTACTTAGATCAATATGAAAAATAAATGTATTACAAGTTTTCTGAAATGTAATGTTTGAATATGCAAATTAGGTATGATGTAATTAAATATGCGCTGATTTGCATAAACGTAAAAAGATCAAATCTGAACATTGGACAAAGCCAGCTTAAATTTTTTTCTTTTCATTTTGTTGACATAAGAGATGAAAAGTATTTTAGAGAGGGAATTATAGATATCTCATTTAGTTATTCAGTAAATCAGAAAATACTATACCAGCCTTTAAAAAATCAATTTTCGCCATGTTTTTTGGAATAAAATGTCATGTAAATCAGGCTAAGAATCATATATCAACAAACCCCTCTGCAAAATCCTTCTAAACATGGTTAGGTATAAGACTGAAAAGTTTGGTGTATGTAGATGCTTGTGAAGTGGAGATTTTGTTCTTCGAGTGAGAGAAGAAACTCATCCATATCCGCCTTATATTCAACACATTGGACAAGAAAGGCTTAATATACAAAATTGCCCAAGGGATATCACCGGGCACCCTCTTAAATCTTAAAGAGGTACACCTACTCTACTAGATTCAGCAAAAAAAAAAACTTTAACCAACAAAACCAGGTCGGACCTGGGTTGGTTGCAACCTGACCCCATGGCTTAGTGACTGGTCTGGTCTGCCAAAAGCTCACGAGAACCTTAAAGGAACACTTCACTTTTGTCGGTTAAAGTTTTTTTTTTTGCTGAATCTAGTAGAGTAGGTGTACCTCTTTAAGATTTAAGAGGGTGCCCGGTGATATCCCTTGGGCAATTTCGTATATGAAGCCTTTCTTGTCCAATGTGTTGAATATAAGGCGGATGGATGAGTTTCCTCTCTCACTCGGAGAACAAAATCTCCACTTCACAAGCATCTACATACACCAAACTTTTCAGTCTTGTACCTAACCATGTTTAGAGGGATTTTGCAGAGGGGTTTGTTGATATATTATTCTTAGCCTGATTTACATGACATTTTATTCCAAAAAACATGGCGAAAATTGATTTTTTAAAGGCTGGTATAGTATTTTCTGATTTACTGAATAACTAAATGAGATATCCATAATTCCCTCTCTAAAATACTTTTCATCTCTTATGTCAACAAAATGAAAAGAAAAAAATTGAAACTGGCTTTACCCAATGTTCAGATTTGATCTTTTTACGTTTATGCAAATCAGCGCATATTTAATTACATCATACCTAATTTGCATATTCAAACATTAAATTTCAGAAAACTTGTAATACATTTATTTTCCATATTGATCTAAGTAATCAACTGGTGAAGTTTCATAGTGATATCTGCTTGTTAATTTTTTTTACCCTATTCACCTGTAGTATATCCGCCTTATAGTCAACACATTGGACAAGAAAGGCTTAATATACGAAATTGCCCAAGGGATATCACCGGGCACCCTCTTAAATCTTAAAGAGGTACCCCTAGTCTACTAGATTCTGCAAAAAAAAAAACTTTAACCGACAAAGCCAGGTCTGACCCCATGGCTCCCTGACTAGGAAGGATAGGGAGTGGTGCAATTTGATTTTCTTTGGAACTTAAATATCATCAAGCAACCTCTTCAAACAGCATCAATATATCAATAGGCCTATTCACTATTATATTGTACAGGACTAGAGCTAGAGGACTAAGGGGGTAGGCTATGGGTCATTCCACCTCAATTCAACGGATTTTAGAGAAAATTTCTGCTTGACCATCTCTGATTTGCTTCAAACTTTTACCATCTAAAGAGTAACCATTTAAACTAACTTAGCCAAAATATTACATCGGTATACCTAATACATCCAGAGAAAAACATTTTTGAACATGGTACCCCCCTTCTGATTTTTGGCACATTGGCGCCCTCATCTAAATCTGCAGCAAAGTTCAGATGTCATTATCTCAAAAAGTGTTCAAGCTAAAGACTTCAAATTTTCTGTGAATAATGGTTGCTACCTATAGATTCCACATATTCATTCGTAAGTCGTATGTGTTGACACTGACTGTGTTTCAATCTTGTGAAATCAGAAGAAAAATTGCAGATTTCTTTCACACCCCCACATTGGGTGCCCCATAACACAATTTGTAAACAAAATGTTTGACAAATGGTTATGTCTCTCTACAGAAGTGTTTAAGCTGTCTTTGAAAAAGTAATGAAGAGGTGTCTATATTGCTTTTTTGTTGGAAGTATTGTAACACAAAACTGAAAAACAATCAATTTTGATAATATTGTATCTCCCCATTACAGAGGTATGGCAAGCTATACCAATGAATTGAACACATCTCCAGAAAGAGTATGGAATGGGCTTTCAGACTGTGAAATTTCAAGATGGTATTATGGCTATGGTTATTGAAATGTTATTTTTGAAATATTGGTCTACTATAACAACACATTGCTGATATCCATGAACAGTGACATCTAGTGGCATTAAATAGTGACAGCAGCAATTTATTTCGGAAATACAGGAAATATTTTATTAGTTCATCACTCAGCAAGTAAATGAAAATATAGATGTTTAGCAGTATGAGACATAAACATCTGATACTTAGGAATAAGACAAGGATTATGAAATCATTAAATAATAGCACAAAAAGCAACGCTAATTGTTGTAATAGACCAATATTTTAAAAAAAATTTTTTAATAACTACAGCCATAATACCATCTTGAAATTTCACAGTCTGAAAGCCCATTTCATACTCTTTCTGGAGATGTGTTCAATTCATTGGTATAGCGTGTCATACCTCTGTAATGGGGAGATACAATATCATCCAAATTGATTATTTTTCAGTTTTGTGTTACAATACTTACAACAAAAAAGCAATATAGACACCTCTTAATTACTTTTTCAAAGACAGCTTAAACACTTCTGTAGAGAGACATAACCATTTGTCAAACATTTTGTTTACAAATTGTGTAATGGAGCACCCAATGTGGGGGTTGAAAAAAAATCTGCCATTTTTCTTCTGATTTCACAAGATTGAAACACAGTCAGTATCAATACATACGGCCTACTAATGAATATGTGGAATCTATAGGTAGCAACCATTATTCCCAGAAAATTTGAAGTCTTTAGCTTGAACACTTTTTGAGATAATGACATCTGAATGTTGCTGCAGATTTAGATGAGGGCGCCAATGTGCCAAAAATCAGAAGGGGGGTACCATGTTCAAAAACGTTTTTCTCTGGATGTATTAGGTATACCAATCTTATATTTTGGCTAAGTCAGTTTAAATGGTTACTCTTCAGGTGGTAAAATTTTGAAGGAAATCTGAGATGGTCAAGCAGAAGGCATTTGTTGAATTGAGGTGGAATGACCCCTATATGTTATCAAGTAGGTCTATATTAAAACATGTAGTCAACATTATAACTTTATGTTGGTTTAAGTGAAAACAAAGCATGTCATGAACTAGGAAAATCCATGGTTCTACATCATTGTTGGCAAAATGATCATGATAGCTGCCCTACATATTTCAGCCATATCTGGTTTAGTCTTCAGTAGGCCTAGGCTACTTTGCTATAAATTAGTCGTAGACTTATTACAATATAGTCTATGTATATCTATATATATCGAGGGCTGAGAACCACAGGGGCTTAAGTGACATTTCACCAACTTTACAATAGAGCCAAAACAAATCTAACTGCTTATGTTCACAGTTAAAGACCTTTGGTTTTTGTTTTAGTCAATCATTTAATATTTATAAATATTTTACTTCTATAATTGTGTCAGCTAAAAAGAGCTCATCAAGAGCTTTCAGGTGATGTATATAACTCAATTTTGACCAAAATGTCACTTACGCAACTGCCCCTTTGGTTCTCAGCCCTCGATATATGTTATAATGTTTATATGTATCACAGTTTATAAACAGTTCTCATAAAAGTCATCTGATGTTATCATTTAAGGGGTCATTTTTGAAAACTTTCTCCTGAGGGTGCTGGGTATATTTTCCTCTTTTTTGTCCTTTGCCAATCACACCCCTGAAATATGGTGTGAATCAATCTCATCGAGTGCTGTCATTAAGAAAAAGAACAAGGAAACTTGATATGACAGGGCAGCAAACACTCATTTTCTATGCCCCATTCAGTTAACCTAATGATAGTTGCTGGTTCAGTATTCGGCTAAGGTTGTATCAAATTTCCTGGTTCTTTATCCTACAGTGACCTCAAACAACAGGGCTTTGAATTTGTTCACACACAATTTCAATACTGGAAAACTGGTCTTGAAAGTCCTTAAAAAGTGCTTGAATTTGGCCATGACAATGGTGTACAAAACCTGTGCATGTAAATTTAACGGTCTATCGTAGCAATAACGGCAACATTTTCTTTTATTTGGACTTCGAAAAGACTTTTTATGAGGAACATTTAAAACCCTTGAACTAATAAAGTAAATTAAGTGAGAGGAAGTGTGTGGACCTTTCACTCTTTTTTTGAACATTTAAAACCCTACAATTTATCTTCGTGGCAGAAGGCGTACTTTAGAAATTTCACAGACAAAATTGTTTTTGCTACCCCTAGTCAGAGACAAAGCTCTGGTCTAGGGTGTGGCTTAGGGACTCTATAGTGCCACCTAGCAGATTGTGTTGTGGTTGACGTGTACATTCACGAAAATGAAGCAAATTTGGTGGTTTTACGTGTTATTGGTGTCGCTGCTGAAAGATAGAGCTCTGGCCTAGGGTGTGGCTTAAGGACTAAGCGCCACCTAGTTTGTTGTCTGTTGTGGTTGACGTGTACATTCATGAAAATGAACCAAATTTATTGGACTTCTTTCGTATTGCTATCGCTAGTCAGAAAAGGAGCTCAGGCCTAGGGTGTGGCTTAGGGACTCTATAGCGCCACCTAGCGTGTTGTCTGTTGTGGTTGACACATATATTCACGAAAATTAGTCACATTTGGTGGGCATGTGTGTTATTGCTACAGCTAGTCAAGGACAGAGCTCTGGCCTAGGGTTTGGCATAGGGACTCTATAGTGCCACCTAGCACGTTGTCTTTTATGGTTGACACATACATTGACACAATTAGGTAGGCTTGTGTGTTATTGCTACCGCTAGTCAGGGACAGAGCTCTGGCTTAGGGTGTCGCTTAGGTACTCTATAGTGCCACCTAGCATGTTGTCTTTTGTGGTTGACACATATATTCACAAAAATGAACCAAATTTAGTGGGCATGTATGTTGCTCATGCACAGGCACACCAACCCACACATGTTGCTTTGTTAGATTCCGAAATGTCACAGGTCTCCGCACCGCAGGTGCTCGGGCCCGCCATCGCCGCTTGCGGCTATATTTCTTATTATTATAGTATAATTCTCTTACCAGTAACATTTTTCACCAACTTGGCATGCTCTAAAACTCTTGCAATTTAGCTGGCATATGTAGAATTGCATTTGATACTCAGACACAGAGCTGTGGCCTAGGGTGTGGCTCAGGGACTCTATAGCGCCACCTAGCGCGCCGTCTACTGTGGTTGACACATACATTCACGGAAATGAACCAAATTTGGTGGACATGTGTGTTGTATTATTCTGAACAAGTTTTACATTCAAACTATATAGTGAATCTTAGAAGAATTTGAATTATGTGAGATTTTCTGATTTTTGCACATCATGTATTTTGAAATACTTCTCCTAGACGGTTTATCGAAATTATGTCATTTCAGCAGTAAAATGATCTTGAGGGGTTGCCCAAGAGAAATTGCGACCAGATTTTTGAATTTCAAAAGTATATCGAAATGGCGAAGGTTTGAACTTAGGTGTCTTATAAAATGAACAAAAAGTTGGTGTTATAGGCAGAAAACAGTGACTAATTTGGATGAAATTTGATGGAGTATTAGTTAGTGTGTTTGTAGTGACAGTCATATACAAAGTTTTGAATTTGGTGTTGTTTGTGATTTTTAAAAGCGCATTAATGATTGTGGTGGATACAGTTTTAGCTAAAATATTTTGAAGCGAGTTGATGAATGATTATAATCATATCAAGCTATGCTGCAATTTTGATTTTAACCATGTTAACAGAAAGTGAGTTATTTTTAATTTCATATTTGCCCAATCACACAGCTCCCTCCTCTCTGTCCTTCTCTGCCTCTCTCTCTGTTGCAACTAACAGACACACGCACGCACTCTGTCACCCCCCTTCTCGGGTCCTCCCTAACTAACACACACACATTGACACACGCGCGGCTTTCTAGAGAGAGAGAGAGAGAGACACACACACACACACACACACACACACACACACACACACACACACACACACACACACACACACACACACACACACACACACACACACACACACACACACACACACACACACACACACACACACACCCTTTGGGCAACTGTGGCCTACTGGTTAGGGCTTGGGGCTTGTAGCTGGAGGATTGCCGGTTCGATCCCTGACCAGTCCACAGCTGAAGTGCCCTTGAGCAAGGCACCTAACCCCTGACTGCTCCCTGAGCGCCGCTGGTTGGGCAGGCAGCTCACTGCTCTGAGTATAGTATATTAAAAAGTATACAAAAGTATATTGAAATGGCGAAGGTTTGAATCTAGGTGTCTTGTAAAAGAAACAAAAAGTTGGTGTTATAGGTAGAAAACAGTGACTAATTTGGATGAAATGAGTATTAGTTAGTGTGTTTGTAGTGACAGTCATATGCAAAGTTTTGAATTTGGTGTTGTTTGTGTTTTTTAGAAAGTGCATTAATGATTGTGGTGGACACAGTTTTAGCTAAAATATTTTGAAGCGAGTTGACGAATAATTATAATCATATCAACCTATGCTGCAATTTTGAAATTTTGACTTTAGACATGTTCACAGTAAGTGAGTATTTAGGTTTATTTGTGCTTGCATGTGTCATATACTCCATCCATTTAGCTGAGCAGGAGTAGGTGCTCTCTCTCTCTCAGCTGCATGTCTCTCTCGTCCCCTGCTAATTTTCTACACAGACTCACAGACACTCTCTCACCCCTCCCCCGTCATTCTCTCTCTCTCTCTCACACACACACACACACACACACACACACACACACACACACACACACACACACACACACACACACACACACACACACACACACACACACACACACACACACACACACACACACACACACACACACACACACACACACACACACACACACACACACACTCCCTCCCTCCCTCCCTCCCTCCCTCTTTCCTCCCTCCCTCTTTCCTCCCTCCCTCCTTCCCTCTGGGCAGCCGTGGCCTACTGGTTAGGGCTTGGGGCTTGTAACTGGAAGATTGCCGGTTCAATCCCCAACCAGTCCACCACTAAAGTGCCCTTGAGCAAGGCACCTAACCCCTCACTGCTCCCACAGCACCGCTGGTTGGGCAGGCAGCTCACTGCTCTGGGTCAGTGTGTGATTCACCTCACTGTGTGTTCACTGTGTGCTGTGCGTGTTCACTAATTTGGTTAAATTGGGTTACATGCAGAGAAATAAATTTCCCTCACGGGATCAAAAAAGTGTATATTCTATTCTATTGATCCATTTGTCTCTACCCCCTCTGTCTGTGTCTGTCTAGCGTTATTGCTATCGATAGTCAGAGATAGAGCTCTGGCCTAGGGTGTGGCTTAGGGACTCTATGCTACTAGCATATTGTCTGTTGTGGCTGACACATACAATCAGGAAAATTGACCAAATTTGGTGGGCATGTGTGTTGCTCATGCACATGCCCACCAACACGCACATGTTGCTTTGTTAGATTCCAAAATCTCACAGGTCTCCGCACCGCTGGTGCTCGGGCCCGCCATCGCCGCTTGCGGCTATATTTATTATTATTATTATTATTACACATTGCCCATTTCCCAGCCAACCATACACTCCAGAGTTCTGAAATTTGGCACACTCATTCAACTTCAAATTTGCCCGAATCTATTAAATTTACAGACAACAAACCCCAAAACTCCAGCGCCACCAACAGGTCAGGCTGAATTTTTCTAAAAGTTACCCAGGTCTCAAATTTTGTCCATTTCTTACCAAACTTGTCACACATGACCTTCACACAAGGCCACTCAAGACTTATCAGTTTGTTAATTAATATTCAAAAGCGTTTGCCTGTCACAGCCAATCAAAGTTGGCAACGCACCAAAAAACAGCATGTGAACCTATACTCTATGTAACCAAAGAACCATACAGTAAAAAGTTGGGTAATTTGGTACACTTATTCTCCCTGAGCCAATGACCACTTACCTCAATTTCCAGACCCCAGAGCCCAAAACTCCAGCGCCACCAACAGGTCAAAATTCATCAATTTTTCAACAACATTAATGCAAATAACTCTAAAATGCTTACACCTATCAAGCTGAAACTTGCTCAGTGTATTAAGGCAAAAGGTATGGCCCCACCCACCAATTAACAAGACTTTTCCATTAACGCTGTAGCGCCACCAACAGACCAAGATCAGAACTTTCAAAAAGTTTCACAGGTCACAAATTTCATCCGATTCTCACCAAAATTTGCACACACTATCTTCAGACCATGCCTTCTTATTGAATTGCTTTTTGGAAGAATTGACAAAATTATTTGCCCTTAACAGCCAATCAAAATCGGCGGCGAAGCCGCCACACAGACATTAAACTTAAATCTCTATGGAAGCCATAGAACCATACAGTTAAACGTTTTGAAATTCAACACACATATTCTTCTATGGCCAATGACCACTTTCCCCAATTTACAGACTCTTAACCTCAAACCTCTAGCGCCACCAACAGGTCAAAATTCATCAATTTCTCAACAACATTAATGCAAATAACTCTAAAATGCTTAGACCTATCAAGCTGAAACTTGCTCAGTGTATTAACGCAAAAGTTATAGCCCCACCCACCAATTAACAAGACTTTTCAACAAACGCTGTAGCGCCACCAATAGACCAAGGTCAAAACTTTCAAAAAGTTTCACAGGTCACACATTTCATCCGATTCTCACCAAAATTTGCACACACCATCTTCAGACCATGACTTATAATTGCATTGCTTTATGGAACAATTGACAGAAGTGCTCGCCTGTAACAGCCAATCCAAATTGGCGGCGAAGTCGCCACACAGGAAGTGAACCTATATCTCAGCAAGGCTTTCATGTACCAAGACCAAACTTAGAACATGGGCTCAGAACCCAATTAAGAGAGGCCTCAATAACTTTGGTGCCCTTTGACAACTGTGGGGGCGCTATAGTAACAGGAAGTAGGCTCATATCTCAGCAACGGTTTCAAGTATCAAAACCAAACTTGGTATATGGACTTGGGACCCCACCCTGAGGACGCACAATACATTTGGAGTACACTGACCACTAGGGGCGCTATAATTAGCAAAACTTTCTCGGATCAACACCAAATTTGGTATGTGGACTTGTGGGCACATCCTGAGGACCTACACTAAATTTGGTGACGTTTGAACACTAGGGGCGCTATAATTAGCAAAACTTTCTCGTATCAACACCAAATTTGGTATGTGGACTTGTGAGCACATCCTGAGGACCTACACTAAATTTGGTGACGTTTGAACACTAGGGGCGCTATAATAAACAACACTTTCACCTATCGAAACAAAACTTGGTAAGTGGACTTAGGAACACATCCCAAGGACACACACACAAAAAAAAAAAAAATTAAATTAATTTTGGCTATTTTCTTCACATCTACTCTCTCTCTGTCTCAAACCCAGACACAAGCACACACACCCTCCTCTATGGTGGTCGTGGGGGGGTTCCATTTGCACATGCCCACTCTCCCATGTCATGTCTTTTGACCACTAGGGGGGCGCTATAATCACAGGAAGTCAGCTCATTTTTCATTAATGCTTTCATCTCTCTCTCTCTCTAACCCAGACACAAGTACACACAACCTCCTCTATGGTGGTCGTAGTGGGGGGGGGGGGTTCCATTTGCACACGCCCACTCTCCCATTTCATGTCTTTTGACCACTAGGGGGGCGCTATAATCACAGGAAGTCAGCTCATTTTTCATTAATACTTTCATCTCTCTCGCTCTCTAACCCAGACACAAGCACACACACCCTCCTCTATGGTGGTCGTGGGGGGGGGGGGGGGGGTTCCATTTGCACACGCCCACTCTCCCATGTCATGTCTTTTGACCACTAGGGGGGTGCTATAATCACAGGAAGTCAGCTCATTTTTCAGTAACGCTTTCATCTCTCTCTCTCTCTCAAGCCCAGACAAAAGCACACAAATACTCCTCTATGGTGGTCACAGGGGGAGGGGCGGAGGGGAGTTTGTCTTTCCAAATTTCCAAAGCTTGGCCCCCACATTGCTGCTCGCAGCTTTAATTATTATTATTATTACACATTGCCCATTTCCCAGCCAACCATACACTCCAGAGTTCTGAAATTTGGCACACTCATTCAACTTCAAATTTGCCCGAATCTATTAAATTTACAGACAACAAACCCCAAAACTCCAGCGCCACCAACAGGTCAGGCTGAATTTTTCTAAAAGTTACCCAGGTCTCACATTTTGTCCATTTCTTACCAAACTTGTCACACATGACCTTCAGACAAGGCCACTCAAGACTTATCACTTTGTTAATAAATATTCATAAGCGTTTGCCTGTCACAGCCAATCAAAGTTGGTGACGCACCAAAAAACAGCATGTGAACCTATTCTCTATGTAACCAAAGAACCATACAGTAAAAAGTTGGGATATTTGGTACACTTATTCTCCCTAAGCCAATGACCACATACCTCAATTTTCAGACCCCAGAGCCCAAAACTCCAGCGCCACCAACAGGTCAAAATTCATCAATTTTTCAACAACATTAATGCAAATAACTCTAAAATGCTTAGACCTATCAAGCTGAAACTTGCTCAGTACATTAACGCAATAGGTATAGCCCCACCCACCAATTAACAAGACTTTTCCACAAACGCTGTAGCGCCACCAATAGACCAAGGTCAAAACTTTCAAAAAGTTTCACAGGTCAGAGATTTCATCCGATTCTCACCAAACTTGTCACACATGACCTTCAGACAAGGCCACTCAAGACTTATCACTTTGTTAATAAATATTCATAAGCGTTTGCCTGTCACAGCCAATCAAAGTTGGTGACGCACCAAAAAACAGCATGTGAACCTATTCTCTATGTAACCAAAGAACCATACAGTAAAAAGTTGGGATATTTGGTACACTTATTCTCCCTAAGCCAATGACCACATACCTCAATTTTCAGACCCCAGAGCCCAAAACTCCAGCGCCACCAACAGGTCAAAATTCATACATTTTTCAACAACATTAATGCAAATAACTCTAAAATGCTTAGACCTATCAAGCTGAAACTTGCTCAGTGTATTAACGCAAAAGGCATAGCCCCACCCACCAATTAACAAGATTTTTCCACAAACACTGTAGCGCCACCAACAGACCAAGATCAAAACTTTCAAAAAGTTTCACAGGTCAGAGATTTCATCCGATTCTCACCAAAATTTGCACAGACAATCTTCAGACCATGACTTATCATTGCATTGCTTTATAAAACAATTGACGGAAGTGCTCGCCTGTAACAGCCAATCCAATTTGGCGGCGAAGCCGCCACACAGGAAGTGAACCTATATCTCTGCAAGGCTTTCACGTATCAAGACCAAACTTAGAACATGGGCTCAGAACCCAATTATGAGAAGCCTCAACAACTTTGGTGCCCATTGACAACTGTGGGGGCGCTATAGTAACAGGAAGTAGGCTCATATCTCAGCGATGCTTACACGTATCGAAACCAAACTTGGTATATGGACTTGGGACCCCACCCTGAGGACGTACAATACATTTGGTGCACTCTGACCACTAGGGGCACTATAATTAGTAAAACTTTCTCGTATCAACACCAAACTTGGTACGTGGACTTGTGAGCACATCCGAAGGACCTACACTAAATTTGGTGACGTTTGAACACTAGGGGCGCTATAATAAACAACACTTTCACCTATCGACAACAAACTTGGTAAGTGGACTTAGGAACACATCCCAAGGACACACACACAAAAACAAAAAAAATAGAAATTAATTTTGCCTATTTTCTTCACATCCACTCTCTCTCTCTGTCTCAAACCCAGACACAAGTACACACACCCTCCTCTATGGTGGTCGAGGGGGGGGGGGTTCCATTTGCACACGCCCACTCTCCCATGTCATGTCTTTTGACCACTAGGGGGGCGCTATAATCACAGGAAGTCAGCTTATTTTTCATTAATGCTTTCATCTCTCTCTCTCTCAAACCCAGACACAAGCACACACACCCTCCTCTATGGTGGTCGTGGGGGGGGGGGTTCCATTTGCACGCGCCCACTCTCCCATTTCATGTCTTTTGACCACTAGGGGGGTGCTATAATCACAGGAAGTCAGCTCATTTTTCATTAATGCTTTCATCTCTCTCGCTCTCTAACCCAGACACAAGCACACACACCCTCCTCTATGGTGGTCGTAGGGGGGGGGGGGTTCCATTTGCACACGGCCACTCTCCCATTTCATGTCTTTTGACCACTAGGGGGTGCTAGAATCACAGGAAGTCAGCTCATTTTTCATTAATGCTTTCATATCTCTCGCTCTCTAACCCAGACACAAGCACACACACCCTCCTCTATGGTGGTCGTGGGGGGGGGTTCCATTTGCACACGCCCACTCTCCCATGTCATGTCTTTTGACCACTATGGGGGCGCTATAATCACAGAAAGTCAGCTCATTTTTCAGTAACGCTTTCATCTCTCTCTCTCTCTCTCAAGCCCAGACAAAAGCACACAAATACTCCTCTATGGTGGTCACAGGGGGAGGGGCGGAGGGGGGGTTGTCTTTCCAAATTTCCAAAGCTTGGCCCCCACATTGCTGCTCGCAGCTTTAATTGGGGGCCAAGCAGCGAAGCTGCGAGGCAACCCATAGTGATTGTACGTATTCTTCTTCTTATTATTATTATTATTATTACACATTGCCCATTTCCCAGCCAACCATACACTCCAGAGTTCTGAAATTTGGCACACTCATTCAACTTCAAATTTGCCCGGATCTATTAAATTTACAGACAACAAACCCCAAAACTCCAGCGCCACCAACAGGTCAGGCTGATTTTTTCTAAAAGTTACCCAGGTCTCACATTTTGTCCATTTCTTACCAAACTTGTCACACATGACCTTCAGACAAGGCCACTCAAGACTTATCACTTTGTTAATAAATATTCATAAGCGTTTGCCTGTCACAGCCAATCAAAGTTGGTGACGCACCAAAAAACAGCATGTGAACCTATTCTCTATGTAACCAAAGAACCATACAGTAAAAAGTTGGGATATTTGGTACACTAATTCTCCCTAAGCCAATGACCACATACCTCAATTTTCAGACCCCAAAGCCCAAAACTCCAGCGCCACCAACAGGTCAAAATTCATCAATTTTTCAACAACATTAATGCAAATAACTCTAAAATGCTTAGACCTATCAAGCTGAAACTTGCTCAGTACATTAACGCAATAGGTATAGCCCCACCCACCAATTAACAAGACTTTTCCACAAACGCTGTAGCGCCACCAATAGACCAAGGTCAAAACTTTCAAAAAGTTTCACAGGTCAGAGATTTCATCCGATTCTCACCAAACTTGTCACACATGACCTTCAGACAAGGCCACTCAAGACTTATCACTTTGTTAATAAATATTCATAAGCGTTTGCCTGTCACAGCCAATCAAAGTTGGTGACGCACCAAAAAACAGCATGTGAACGTATTCTCTATGTAACCAAAGAACCATACAGTAAAAAGTTGGGATATTTGGTACACTTATTCTCCCTAAGCCAATGACCACATACCTCAATTTTCAGACCCCAGAGCCCAAAACTCCAGCGCCACCAACAGGTCAAAATTCATCAATTTTTCAACAACATTAATGCAAATAACTCCAAAATGCTTAGACCTATCAAGCTGAAACTTGCTCAGTACATTAACGCAATAGGTATAGCCCCACCCACCAATTAACAAGACTTTTCCACAAACGCTGTAGCGCCACCAATAGACCAAGATCAAAACTTTCAAAAAGTTTCACAGGTCAGAGATTTCATCCGATTCTCACCAAAATTTGCACAGACAATCTTCAGACCATGACTTATCATTGCATTGCTTTATGGATCAATTGGCGAAGCCGCCACACAGGAAGTGAACCTATATCTCTGCAAGGCTTTCACGTATCAAGACCAAACTTAGAACATGGGCTCAGAACCCAATTAAGAGAAGCCTCAACAACTTTGGTGCCCATTGACAACTGTGGGGGCGCTATAGTAACAGGAAGTAGGCTCATATCTCAGCGATGCTTACATGTATCGAAACCAAACTTGGTATATGGACTTGGGACCCCACCCTGAGGACGTACAATACATTTGGTGCACTCTGACCACTAGGGGCGCTATAATTAGTAAAACTTTCTCGTATCAACACCAAACTTGGTACGTGGACTTGTGAGCACATCCGGAGGACCTTCACTAAATTTGGTGACGTTTGAACACTAGGGGCGCTATAATAAACAACACTTTCAGCTATCGACAACAAACTTGGTAAGTGGTCTTAGGAACACATCCCAAGGACACACACACAAAAACAAAAAAAATAGAAATTAATTTTGCCTATTTTCTTCACATCCACTCTCTCTCTGTCTCAAACCCAGACACAAGCACACACACCCTCCTCTATGGTGGTCGAGGGGGGGGGGGGGGGTTCCATTTGCACACGCCCACTCTCCCATGTCATGTCTTTTGACCACTAGGGGGGTGCTATAATCACAGGAAGTCAGCTTATTTTTCATTAATGCTTTAATCTCTCTCTCTCTCAAACCCAGACACAAGCACACACACCCTCCTCTATGGTGGTCGTGGGGGGGGGGGGTTCCATTTGCACGCGCCCACTCTCCCATTTCATGTCTTTTGACCACTAGGGGGGCGCTATAATCACAGGAAGTCAGCTCATTTTTCATTAATGCTTTCATCTCCCTCGCTCTCTAACCCAGACACAAGCACACACACCCTCCTCTATGGTGGTCGTAGGGGGGGGGGGGGTTCCATTTGCACACGGCCACTCTCCCATTTCATGTCTTTTGACCACTAGGGGGGTGCTAGAATCACAGGAAGTCAGCTAATTTTTCATTAATGCTTTCATATCTCTCGCTCTCTAACCCAGACACAAGCACACACACCCTCCTCTATGGTGGTCGTGGGGGGGGGGGGTTCCATTTGCACACGCCCACTCTCCCATGTCATGTCTTTTGACCACTATGGGGGCGCTATAATCACAGAAAGTCAGCTCATTTTTCAGTAACGCTTTCATCTCTCTCTCTCTCTCTCTCAAGCCCAGACAAAAGCACACAAATACTCCTCTATGGTGGTCACAGGGGGAGGGGCGGAGGGGGGGTTGTCTTTCCAAATTTCCAAAGCTTGGCCCCCACATTGCTGCTCGCAGCTTTAATTATTATTATTATTACACATTGCCCATTTCCCAGCCAACCATACACTCCAGAGTTCTGAAATTTGGCACACTCATTCAACTTCAAATTTGCCCGAATCTATTAAATTTACAGACAACAAACCCCAAAACTCCAGCGCCACCAACAGGTCAGGCTGAATTTTTCTAAAAGTTACCCAGGTCTCAAATTTTGTCCATTTCTTACCAAACTTGTCACACATGACCTTCAGACAAGGCCACTCAAGACTTATCATTTTGTTAATAAATATTCAAAAGCGTTTGCCTGTCACAGCCAATCAAAGTTGGTGACGCACCAAAAAACAGCATGTGAACCTATTATCTATGTAACCAAAGAACCATACAGTAAAAAGTTGGGATTTTTTGGTACACTTATTCTCCCTAAGCCAATGACCACATACCTCAATTTTCAGACCCCAGAGCCCAAAACTCCAGCGCCACCAACAGGTCAAAATTCATCAATTTTTCAACAACATTAATGCAAATAACTCTAAAATGCTTAGACCCATCAAGCTGAAACTTGCTCAGTACATTAACGCAATAGGTATAGCCCCACCCACCAATTAACAAGACTTTTCCACAAACGCTGTAGCGCCACCAATAGACCAAGGTCAAAACTTTCAAAAAGTTTCACAGGTCAGATATTTCATCCGATTCTCACCAAACTTGTCACACATGACCTTCAGACAAGGCCACTCAAGACTTATCACTTTGTTAATAAATATTCATAAGCGTTTGCCTGTCACAGCCAATCAAAGTTGGTGACGCACCAAAAAACAGCATGTGAACCTATTCTCTATGTAACCAAAGAACCATACAGTAAAAAGTTGGGATATTTGGTACACTTATTCTCCCTAAGCCAATGACCACATACCTCAATTTTCAGACCCCAGAGCCCAAAACTCCAGCGCCACCAACAGGTCAAAATTCATCAATTTTTCAACAACATTAATGCAAATAACTCTAAAATGCTTAGACCTATCAAGCTGAAACTTGCTCAGTACATTAACGCAATAGGTATAGCCCCACCCACCAATTAACAAGACTTTTTCACAAACGCTGTAGCGCCACCAATAGACCAAGGTCAAAACTTTCAAAAAGTTTCACAGGTCAGAGATTTCATCCGATTCTCACCAAAATTTGCACACACCATCTTCAGACCATGCCTTCTAATCTGATTGCTTTCTGGAAGAATTGACAAAATTATTTGCCCTTAACAGCCAATCAAAATCGGCGGCAAAGCCGCCACACAGACATTAAACCTACATCTCTATGGAAGCCATAGAACCATACAGTGAAAAGTTTTGAAATTTATCACACATATTCCTCTATGGCCAATTACCACTTTCCCCAATTTACAGACTCTTAACCTCAAACCTCTAGCGCCACCAACAGGTCAAAATTCATCAATTTCTTAACAACATTAATGCAAATAACTCTCAAATGCTTAGACCTATCAAGCTGAAACTTGTTCAGTGTATTAACGCAGAAGGCATAGCCCCACCCACCAAGTAACAAGATTTTTCCACAAACGCTGTAGCGCCACCAACAGACCAAGATCAAAACTTTCAAAAAGTTTCACAGGTCGGAGATTTCATCCGATTCTCACCAAAATTTGCACAGACCATCTTCAGACCATGACTTATCATTGCATTGCTTTATGGAACAATTGACAGAAGTGCTCGTCTGTAACAGCCAATCCAAATTGGCGGCGAAGCCGCCACACAGGAAGTGAACCTATATCTCTGCAAGGCTTTCACGTATCAAGACCAAACTTAGAACATGGGCTCAGAACCCAATTAAGAGAAGCCTCAACAACTTTGGTGCCCATTGACAACTGTGGGGGCGCTATAGTAACAGGAAGTAGGCTCATATCTCAGCGATGCTTACACGTATCGAAACCAAACTTGGTATATGGACTTGGGACCCCACCCTGAGGACGTACAATACATTTGGTGCACTCTGACCACTAGGGGCGCTATAATTAGCAAAACTTTCTCGTATCAACACCAAACTTGGTATGTGGACTTGTGAGCACATCCGGAGGACCTACACTAAATTTGGTGACGTTTGAACACTAGGGGCGCTATAATAAACAACACTTTCACCTATCGACACCAAACTTGGTAAGTGGACTTAGGAACACATCCCAAGGACACACACACAAAAACAAAAAAAATAGAAATTAATTTTGCCTATTTTCTTCACATCCACTCTCTCTCTGTCTCAAACCCAGACACAAGCACACACACTCTCCTCTATGGTGGTCGAGGGGGGGGGGGGGGTTCCATTTGCACACGCCCACTCTCCCATGTCATGTCTTTTGACCACTAGGGGGGCGCTATAATCACAGGAAGTCAGCTCATTTTTCATTAATGCTTTCATCTCTCTCTCAATCCCAGACACAAGCACACACACCCTCCTCTATGGTGGTCGTGGGGGGGGGGGGGTTCCATTTGCACACGCCCACTCTCCCATTTCATGTCTTTTGACCACTAGGTGGGTGCTAGAATCACAGGAAGTCAGCTCATTTTTCATTAATGCTTTCATCTCTCTCGCTCTCTCACCCAGACACAAGCATGCACACCCTCCTCTATGGTGGTCGTGGGGGTGGGTTCCATTTGCACACGCCCACTCTCCCATGTCATGTCTTTTGACCATTAGGGGGGCGCTATAATCACAGAAAGTCAGCTCATTTTTCAGTAACGCTTTCATCTCTCTCTCTCTCTCTCAAGCCCAGACAAAAGCACACAAATACTCCTCTATGGTGGTCATAGGGGGAGGGGCGGAGGGGGGGTTGTCTTTCCAAATTTCCAAAGCTTGGCCCCCACATTGCTGCTCGCAGCTTTAATTTTAATTATTATTATTATTATCTTATTTTATTGTATTTCATTGTATATTTAATTTGATTTCTTTACCTTTTATTACACTATGTACAGCACTTTGGTCAGTGTGAACTGTTGTAAACGTGCTTCATAAATAAATATTACTTACTTACTTACTAAACCCATGTAGAAACTAGCATGGTAATAGTGGCCTAGTCCTGATGCAGTTTCCCTTAGAACATATCTTCCATCTATGAATTTGACATCATATTTGTTTGAGTGAATGAGTTTTAGTAGACTGCCACCATGTGCCTCAAGCTTCTTTAGTGTGGGACACTTAATCTCCAGAATGGTATCTCTGTCAACTACACCATCTAAGATGGCACCTAGCCAGTTTTCTGTTTCATGTACAATTAGGCCTGTAGTCTCGACTGTTTGGCCTGTGATAATCTCAAAGCAGTTTCTGGCCAAAGGCTCTGATCGTTGACCATGTCTAGTGGCTGAATTTCCAAAAAATGTGCCAATAAGTTTTCTCTCCACCCAGTTTCTTGGGTGTCCCTTTTTTGGCACTTGAAATGCCTCACTGCTGGTTATCCTCATTTTCTTTGATCTAGCCACAGTTGACTAATCTGGCCCTTTGTTTGTGTATCTATTCTCAGTATGTCCTCTTTCCCACATTTTACATACTTTTCAAAAACGGTTTTGCAAAGTTCACAGTTGTTTTCAGCACACTGCACATGCTCTTTGGGTAGGTCGTCAACATCCACATTCTGTGGCTCAAGCTGGGCAGTCAACACATGATGTAGAATGGTTCCAGGTATCATGGCTAAGCCAGCTATTTCAGGTGAGGAAAAGTGCTGAATTACATCTGCATCTGCCTCAAACGCTGTAGCTAAGACTCCCATAGATTTCCTGGGTCCATGGTTTGGCCTTTGAATGTTTTCTATGGTGTCTGGCACTACGTTTTCGCTGGTAGATTGGTTCCAGCCACATACGTTGTCAGTGCAGGCCATGCCTGTGAACCCTCGAGTTACAGCATCTTTCACTTTGTAAAGTAGCCCTGCTGTATGACTACAGCACTTCCCCGTGTTGGCCATACAGTCACAGTTCATACACACAACTTTGCCATCTTTTCTTTGGAAAGTTATTTCGACATGATGGTAACAGTTAATCGATAGTGAAAATCTGACAGGCCCTTTCATGAAGATGTAGTCGTTTACGATCTTATGTAATATCTGTCCAACCCATCCAGAGCTCACGTAGTTCTGTCCTTCAATAAGGGACCTGTAGTTGGCATTTTGTTGTTGATCACATGCCAGGTGATGTACAAAATATTCTTGAATACCTGTCAAGGCACAGACACATTTTATTTTACTGGTGTAGCTAGGCTATGGTTAAATGTAACTGAGAATGATTAGGCTATGTTAGCTAGTAGCGATGTCGCCACAGTGTAATTACATTAATGTTACAGTAGCCTACGTTATGTGTTGACCAGGGGTAGAGATGTTGAAAGTGTAGGCTATGTGTTTTTTGGCCAAACTCTCCAATCACTGAATTTTAAAGTGTTGCTTTGTGTCTGAAATCTACCAGTCACTTTCAGTCTATAGGGCTTGGGATCATGACGTGAAAACTTCGCGGGCACAGCCATATTGCCAGCCTCACTCCTTAGTTTACTATGGATTACTATGGATTTACTTCCGCCTATAAGTGTGTTCCTGTTACTTAGTTTTTGCCTTCTTGGTCGTATGTTGTTGTGTAGTGGGGTGTAACAACGCAACCCACGATCGCAAGAGGAAAAGAAGAGCTAATACTACATTTCTGCTTCTTGTCTTCTGCATCTGAATGAATGGATATTACGTTCGGTGCGCTACCAATATGGCGGCAATATTAGAATGCAAGGCATGTGCCCGAGCCCTATTAGATCAACATTTAGTGGCTGGCGCTAACGTTATTTCCATCCCTTGTTATGTCGGCCGTCACGTCAGCCAGGTTTATAACTGTTACATTAGGCCTATCCGATAATAAGAATATCAATGTTAATATGGTCATTAATAAGCTACCTTCGTCAGTAACTGGGGGCCACTGCCTGACATCGTCAACCCAATTTTGTTGCGCTATAGGCTTCGTTGTAGGCTATCTGTCGCTGTCTCCGGCAATCAGTAGGCTATCCTCTGTCAACTGTCAAGTTGTAATGTTTACAACAAAGATTCTAGCTCAGGGGCCTGTACTACGAAGCGGGGTTACTGGTTTAGCTGGGTAACTTCGAGAGTAAAGCCTACCTTACATTGCCAGACTTTGCAAAGATTTGGAAAAGATTTTTGAAAGACTACAGTCTCAGACCCTCTCACATCTAAAGACAATTCGTTGAGTTTTTAGTCACAGTCTAGTCACAGGCCAGTCTCAGATTAGGATTTTGCAAAGACTGTGGTCACTATTTACAAGACTGCTGCTAGATTCCTTCAAATTATTTCCATCGTGCACTAGGCTATACGTCATCATCAACAGGAACTCACGTGATAGGCTACTCATATCAAAGTAATTTTTTCGCGTTTCTGCAGCATTGTTTGATAGTGACATCACTAACAGATATAGAGTTGTTCTGTCACGTAGAATAGCCGACTAATAAATTATAAGAAATGAAATAACAAATAATCATACAGGCTACAGCTGTCGCCTATTTTGCCCCTTCCGTTCTCGTGTTCGTCGACCGAGGTCACCATTGGTTTTTAATGTTCACGTCACTATTTGCATGAGCCACGACTGAAAAGACTTACGATAATATCAAACATGTTTGATATTGTCGTCACGGCAAAACTAGAAAAAGACTGAGTCCGACGGACTTAAAACCGCTAAGATTGGCACCTTACACTAAACGATTTAGATGACGGGAGCGCGCCGAGATTCTAGTACAACTGGCAAGATTTCCGCCCGATTTTGGAAAAGTAGTCGCCGACTGTTAAAACAGACCAAAATCGTGCAATGTAAGCCAGCCTTAAGTTGATCACGTGTGGCGTAACTTTCCGGTTAACCCGTACTACGAAAGGTGGATAGGTTTTAACCGAGGTATGCTGCCATGGCAATTTACGCTGCATCTCAAACCTGCTCCGAGCAGGTTATGTTCTTGATTAACCCGAGGTTTGCGGTTAACCACACCCTTTATAGGCGAAGTACCACCCCACAATGTCGACGTAGGCTACCTGGAAGATCCATTATTGGAGAGCAAATTGTAAGCGGCTCTCTTCGCAAGGCGAGGGTTTAAAGACCGCCAGAATCTTTCTCCATGATGAATATTCTCTATGAAAGATAGCCTATATACATTCTCAGCCGAGGGATTTCGTTGCATTTGTCAGCTGATCGAGGCAAAGTGGAGGCTATAAGCATAGGCACTTTGCTATAACATATTTGCATAATTAAGAAATATTAATGCAAGCTATAACTAGGCCTATATAGCCTATAAAACGAGTGTTTTTGAGTTTCATTTTCACCTGCTGCCAGCGGCATTGCCGTTGCATCTAAAATGTTCACAGGATAGGCATAGGCTACACTAAATCAGTCAATGGGGCTAAACATTCAATTATCCTTATTAATCTACATGGCATGAATTGTGTTGCATCTGTAGGACTCTTATGAACTCAAAATGTATTTATTTCAACACATTTCACACATTGCGCAATATATTAATCCTCCGTAACACACAGGCTATTTAAGGAACATGAAATAAAAATGTACTTTCATATATCCGATCTGCAATACGTTGCCAACAGCCTTGTCTTGCTTTGTTTGCTGGCGACGTATTTGATTTGTGTCGTAGAGTGGGTTTTAATTCCTCCAACTTTTTATAATCATTGCGCATTCCTTATCGGTAAAATAACGTGATCGTGTCATCATTAAAAGTGGTGATTTGCGCTGCAACCCGCCCATTTTATGTGAACGCGCATCAACTCCGATGAGGTTAACCCCAGTTCAACAAATCAACTTCTTACTCAGCGTCGTAGTACCGATTAACACCAATGAAGATAATCAGGTTTTGTCAGCCCCGGTTTAGCAAAGTAACCCTGGGTTACATTATGGGTAGGTTGAGCTCTCTTCCTAGTACAGGCCCCTGTTCTAGAATCTTTGGTTTACAAGCTGCGGCCTAAACCGCAGTAATGGCGCTGCCACCAGATGGCGTCATAGACAAGTTGCGTGCCGGTGTGCCATGGTATCTGGTTATCAGATCAGATTGTGATATTTGCATAAAATCACTGAATATTCAACAAGTCCCTCCCTACTTGTTAACAGCGCTCTGCTTTGCCTCCGCCCCTCGAGTGCTGGAGATTCACATTTTCAGGAAGCTGCAGTGAGCGAGATAATTGGGAATAAAGATCTTGCCAAAAACATACCGACATCACCGATTCATGCAGGTGTGCTTAAGCATAATCCACACAAGATGCTCTAGAAAAAGGAATTGTTCAAGTAAAACAACAAGGTTTTGTTGGGTTTCGAACATGAGTCTCGCGTGGGCAAAATGTTCCATCAGCTGAATCTTTACCACTGCACTACGTTAAGCACTGAATGATCATGAGCTAGCGTAGGTTATTATACTGAAATCATGACGTCCATGTGAAGTGTGATGGCTCATGACATGAGCAAACACAGGAATTCAAGCCTTAAATAATACAGATTTATGTCATAGGCTACAGTAACAACAAACGGGCATGACCTCATTCCAGACGTTGTTCATTTTGAGGGACAGAAACACGTTATATAATGCGCAAAAAACATGAAGATCACTGTGGGCCTCGAACTGCTCATTAAAATGTCAATATTTGTAATTGCACGTCCTTATTCAATTGCGCCACAACTCTGCTGAAACGTGTGTAGGATATTTAATACCATGGTCTTCCCAATAAATTAATAGCTATATATGTTATGTTGTGACCATGTTTGTCAGCCGATCAAGGTATAGCCTACGTTCTACATTAGCAATACATCTGAAGAATGTTTTGCAACAGGCTACGAGCAGTATAGCCTTTTTAAAATCTGTTCGAGATAAGCATGTGACATTCTGTGAGATGATTCACAATTTAACAATGAAATGATCACATTTTTGCCTTACTTGTTCATTTTACCCCAAAAACAGAATAAAGTGGTAGGGAGCATGCCTGTTTGTAGTAGGCTAGTTGAAGCAAGATGAGCCTACTTTAGGCTATGTTTCGAGACTTGCATGCCCATGTTAAATTGTGATATCACCAGTTAACATAGGCGTATATTTCTCACATTATGCTAACCTGTGTTAACTTTGACTAAAAGCCCAATAAATTGTTGAAAATCAACCTGTTCTCTCAGCAGCTTGTAGTGTAGGGGTAGGCCTACAAACCACTATTGATGGAATGTTTTTGTCCACGACATCCACGGTTCGAATCCAGCCATCGCTAGGTAGCTAGTAGCCTAGAAATCTAGACGCCCCTAGCGGCAGCAAATGTAATTTGGCTGGCGGGGCAGTCTAGGCACGATCCATTGAGCCAGGAAGCTGAGAACCCCCAACACCAGCAGCCCAATCACAGGGCTTAACATAATGGTGACTGACATGCGACCAGAAGTTGCGACGGTAACGCATCCTGTTATTTGAAAACAAGAAGATGATTCGTTTAGCGTTATCCTATTGCGTGGAGAGGGAAGGTTACGCATCCTGCTACTTGAAAACAAGAAGATGATTCGTTTAGCGTTATCCTATTGCGGGGAGGGAATTTGAAAGACAACTGTTTATCCCACCCCTCCGATTGAGCCTGTCTACGGTGAGTGTCCAGACCCTACATCTTGATGTGGGTCTGGCTCGTCAGGCTAGGTAGCTAGGCTACATTGTTTCATTTCCTTTTTTGCTATTAGCACAGCATGTGTCGTATTTGTGTGATTAATGCTTAGACGAACATGTATTAGACATAAACTGGTGATGCTTTCAGCCATATATGCTATCCATTATTTTCTCTCACTTGCAAGCATTTTGTGAAAATACAAACATCACTGATGTTATGCAAATATCACCAGTTAACATACAAACCAGTTCAACTGGAACACCAGATTCGGTGAGGAATGTTTAGGAATCAGACAGTGCAGGCCCTAATCTCTGACTGAAAGTGCACAGAATTTGTGCATTTACACAGCAATATTTAAGAAATGTTCATTCTCAGGGGTGACACCCCCGAACACATTTGGGCTTAAGGACGGCTATGATTTTTTTTTTTTTTTCGCCAGTCGCATGTTGACGTTACATTTGGTCACGCACAAGGTGTCCCGGTTTTAGTTCAGAGAAATCTGGTCACCCTAGCAGAGAGGCAAATATTTATTGCACAGGTAGAGGCTAATAAAGTTGTTTTTAATTTAAGAAATATACTACAAAGAAATTCAGGTAAGGTTTTCCAATTTCTGTTTTCCTTTTTAAGCGATAGCCTAATATCTTTAGGTAAACTCCACACTCCAGTCCAGCGTTGGCGGTAATACACCAAGTAGCCTAGTTGTCAACCGCCAAATAAGCAAAAGAAGACGTGACCTGCAGAGAGTTGAGGTTGTGTCTTGAAGTCAAGTTGTGTGTGTCTAGAGAATGAAATAAGGAAAGCACAAGTCAATAAAGAATCAGTTTTAGCAACATTCTTTGACATAGAGAAAGCATACGATATGCTATGGAAAGAGGGACTGTTAATAAAGCTAAACAGGATGGGTATTGGTGGTAAGATGTTTAACTGGATTAGAGACTTCTTAAAGGATAGAACTATAGAAGTAATAGTTGGGGTTAACTTTTCGAACATCTATCCAGTAGAAAATGGAACACCTCAAGGTAGTGTGTGCAGTCCAGTACTTTTCAACATTATGATTAATGATGTTTTTAATACAATAGATGACATCAAAATAAATAGTGCATTATATGCTGATGATGGAGCTATGTGGATAAGAGGGCGAAATACTGATAGTATTAGAACCAAGATGCAACTAGCCATTAACAAGGTAGAAAAATGGGCATGTGAGTGGGGTTTTCATTTGTCTGTGGAGAAGACTCAATTCATTTGTTTTTCAAAGAAAAAAGTAAATCCCACACTAGTACTTAAGCTATATAACCAGTCGTTAAAGCAAGTCAGTGTTATTAGGTACCTGGGAGTGTGGTTTAATGTCAAGTTAACATTTAAGGAACACATTCAGAAAATTGTTGATAAATGTAAGAAGGGCATCAATGTTTTGAAATGTTTGTCAGGGTACAACTGGGGAGCTTCAGGGGTGTCCCTTAAGAGAATATATATTGCACTGATCAAAACAGCTATGGGTGTATTGTGTATCTCTCAGCTTCTAAGACGGTACTTAATGATCTCGATAGGATACAGGCTAAAAGCCTCAGGATATGTTGTGGTGCATTTAGAACCTCTTCCATACCAGCATTACAAGTTGAAACAGGAGAATGCCCTTAAACCTCAGACGTCTGAAATTGAGTATGGCTTACTGGACTAATCTGAATGGACATGATGCATCACATCCTACTAAGAAAGTTCTTGAAGAGTGCTGGGAATATGGTAGGTCCCCGATTTGTAGTTTTGGCTGGGATGGTAATAAGATAGCAAATCAACTGGAAATAGACACCATCACTTGTAGCAAAACTGTACCCCTGGTAACAACTCCACCTTGGATGTTTTGCTTATAGTGAACATGGAAACCAGGGAAATAGCTAAATCTGGAGGAGTATATCAGAATGTAGAGCAATATTTAGAGAGTATGTTTTATGACAAAACGCAAATATAGGCTATACAGATGCATCTAAGGATTCAGAGGGCAAAACAGGTATTGCAGCTTACATCCCTCAATATAATATATCTATTTCAAAAAGAACATCTGATCATTTATCTATATTTGCAGCTGAAATGACAGCGATAATTGTTGCACTGCAGTGGATTCAAGACGTAAAACCATCTAAAGCAGTTATTTGTTCAGACTCTGTCATCCCTCACATCAATTCAAAATGGAGAATCAACATGCAGACAGGACTTATTGAATGAAATCAACAATGTCATTTTTGCAATAAACCAACTGGGGTTAACAGTTCAGTTTGTGTGGGTTCCTGCCGACAAAGGAATTGATGGGAACGAGAAAGCAGATTAGCTGGCAAAAGAGGCAACCAAGGAAGAGGAGATCCAGTTAAACATTAGCAAATCTGAGATAAAGGTAATCATTAAGGACAAGGTCAACATTATGTGACAAGCTGAATGGGATAAGGAGGAGAGAGGAAGACATTTACATAGTATACAAACATGTATAGCAAGCAATAAATCTAGTTATGCAAACAGACAGGAGGAGGTTTGGTTTAATTTCAATTTTCAATTCAATTTCAATTTAATGTTGCTTATAGAGCGCCAATACATTACACATGTCTCAAGGCGCTTTACAGAGTGTTAGACATTCAAAGAGAGCCCATGAGTAACAGGGGCAAGGAAAAACTCCCTAGAATTGGAGATACATATAGGAAGAAACCTCAGACAGACCCACGACTCAAGGGCCCAACCCATCTGCCTTGGGTCAGTTAAAGTACAGTCATTTGTAGTTTGAAAGTTACAATGACAATGAAAGTTCAAATAGTCCAGTGTAGGGAATAAATTGTCCATTAGTAATCCATTAGTTATTTCGGAAGGTGATGGGTCGCTGGGATCCGAGGGCCAAAGATTCGGGCAGGGAATCACAGCAGGCGATGTTAGGGCAGTCATAGGGATGGCGAAGGCAATGGCGATGGTAGGGCAGTCAGAGGGATGTGACTTCAGGTGTGATGAGGGACAGGCACAGAGATGGTTGATGGCTGGTAATGGTTTACCTCACAGGTGAGGTATAGGGGAAAGGGAAGAGAAATAGAGTGTGTTAGTATTACTGTAAGTCATATTAAGTATTAATAAGTATATCAATGGTGATATAAATGGTTATGCTATAGATGGTTTACAAAACGCTTTTACACACCTCTTTTGTGGGGACAGGTGCGTAGGAATAGGTTACCCAGTTAAACCCGAAGAGGCATCCCGCACATCGTCCACCACGCATGCAAACATCCACCCACCCACCACGCACGCAACATCCACCCACCCACAATGCCCCCCCCCCATGCCCCCCCCCCCCAGGCGAACCCACACACCACCTCTGAACCGCGCGCCGGAGCAGCATGGCCGAGCATGGCCAGCCAGAGTCCGCCCACAGGCGGCGCCACCCATCCGCAGACACCCCCCACCACCATCCGCGAGCAGAGAGAACGGGGCCCGCGCCAGCCCGACCCCAACCACAACACCACGCGAACACACACCACGGCCCGACCAGGACACACAGTCTGATCCGACCCGCCGCCCAGGCCCCCCGGAAGCAGCGCCCCCAGAGCAAAAGTCCAGAATGCTTCATGTCTTTGGACGTGTCATCCTGTCATCCTGTTGACAGGGTCGGGAGGCGTAGGGAGGCGATGTAGTGTAATTAAAATTGTTAAAATCATTGGACATTGGTGTAATGTAATTAAAATCGTTAAAACCATTGGACTTCCACTCTAGAAACACCACCCCAAGAAGGCCCGGACCGCGAGCCCAATCCAAATACAATGCCGCAACAGCCCTCCCCTCCGCCATCCACTCCCAGCATTCCCACCTCCCCTGTCCCCCCCATCCCACTAAATGCACAGCCGTGCACATCTGATCAGACCGCATGCCCCAGCCAGACCGCCAATATACGTCCACGCAGAGCCACTGGCGAATGGAGCCGACACGAACCCCACCCTTCCCCCATCTACAGACGGCGACGGGAGGCCCCCCTCGGACGGGCAACGCCACCCGCGAACGGACCCCGACCGGCCCAGAGCACCCAGCCACACCACCCAGGCGCGCAGCCCAGACATGATGCGCAAGCCCACCCGGGGAAGGCCCATGACCGAAACGGCGCAAATGGACAAAAGCCCGCATGCGCAGTGAATGAACAAATGCCCGCACGCGCAACAGACAGCACGCGGGACCCTCCCCCGCAAACTACACTATAGAGGACAGGACAGGGAGAGAAGGAAAGAGGGAGAGTTGAGAGGGACAGAGGGAGAGGGGAGAAGAGGAGTTGTACGGCATGCCACATAAGAAGTCCATGACAGCGCAATGCTAAAGCAGCATAACTAAGGCATGGTGGAGGGTGGTCAGCACCAGCTCAGGTGTGGTCAGTAGCCACCATGGGATGCATGACTGGGGCACCAGTCACACAAGCCCACAGCAGAGGTGGTCCGTTCCAGTAAAACCCTGAGGTGGTTGAAGTTCCACACTGCACCATACCTAACTATAGGAAGCACTAAAGAGATATGTTTTAAGTCTAGACTTAAAAATAGGGAGGGTGTCTGCTAATCGAATTGAGGGAGGAAGATTATTCCAGAGGAGGGGTGCGCGGTAACAAAAGGCTCTGCCTCCTACTGTAGTTTTTGAAATTCTTGGAATTACAAGAAGTCCAGTATTTTGTGATCGTAAGGGTCTAGGTGGGTTATATGGGACTAGAAGATCTTTAATATATTCGGGTGCTCTTCCATTTATGGCTTTGTATGTGAGAAGTAGAATTTTGAAGTCAATGCGACTTTTAACAGGTAACCAGTGTAGAGATGCTAGGATGGGGGAAATATGTTCATATTTTTTGGTCCTAGTGAGTGTGCGAGCAGCTGCGTTTTGTATAAGCTGTAGGCTTTTTAGACAGGTATTATTGTAGCCGGCGTATAGCGCATTACAATAGTCTAGCCTGGAGGTGACAAAAGCGTGGATTAATTTTTCAGCGTCTGGTAAGGATAAGGACTTCCTTATCTTTGAAATGTTCCTTAAATGGAAAAATGAGGTTTTTGTGATCTGCTTTATGTGACTATTGAGTAGAAGTTCTTGATCAATTGTAACTCCTAGATTTTTAACACTTGTGGATGAGGTCAGTGAGAGATCACTATATGTAACCTGTGATGTGGATAGGATATCCCTAGTCTTCTTAGGACCTAAAACCATAACTTCTGTTTTATCTGAGTTCAATACTGTTTACTAGAAAGAGGATAGGCCATACTGGATTAAACAGCAACTTAAAAACTATTAATAAACATCCATCTGGGAATTGTGAGATCTGTGGAGTCAGAGAGGATGTAGAACATGTCCTTTTGAAATGTCAAAAATACCAAAGACAAAGAGAAAAACTGAAGAGGGAAGTGAATTTAGCTAAGAAACCCTTTTCCTTGAACACTTTATTAGGTGAACCCAGATCAGAAAACATCACCCATGCTATAACACGGTTTATCAGAGTGACACAATTAGATCATAGGATTTAGTTTGTTGTTTTGTGTTGTTTTTTCTTTTTATTATGACCGCCGCTAGCATAGCTAGCAAAGCGGTCATATAGTTGTTGTCAAAGTTTTTTTTTTTTTTATTATTTTTTCCCGTCATTTTTCGTCAACAATTCCCGGGACACCGTAACACCGGAGCGCATGAAACTTGGTGGGCATGTAGCCCCAGTAGACTTCTATGGAAAATTTTCGTTTCGTCCCCGGGGGTCACTCCACCCCTGCGCTGCCCCCGCCCGAAGCCCAAAAATGACAGTTTTTCCTACATAACTACCTGAACCGTGGCACCGAGGATGACAAAATGTTTATGGTATGTTGTTCTCTAGAGCTTGCATCAACTTAGCTTATAACCAGTCATTTGTGATTTGCACCCCCATGGTAAAAATTGAAAATGCAATGTAATATTGCTTTAATTGCCCCTATCTTCAGATGAGATGTTATGAACTGCACCAAATTTCATGTGTATGATTAACCTGACACCCTCTGGGAGTATGCCAAGTTTTGTGGAATTTCATCCATGGGGGCTATTATTATAGTGTACATTATGTGTACATTCAGGACTGTATACCCATCGGCCAGTAGATGGTGGTATAGTCTAAATCCCCCCCTGGGGATTTCAAAAACTGTTCCAAACATCTCAATCTCTGCTAGTTTTTGTCCTAGAAACATATAAGTGACACCATAAGAAACCTTTAATCAACTAGTTTCCAAATATGTTTTAAAAGAGAATGGTTGCTCTGGGTGCAACAAACATACAGGAACACACACACACAAACACACACACACACACACACACACACACACACACACACACACACGTACACACACCTCACACACACACACACACAGAGATGCACAGTGCACGCACGCACACACACACACACACACACACACACACACATACACACACCTTTGAGTACATTTTGTGAGACCACCGGAGCTGAGAAGTGAGTGTGTGTGTGATGTACTATAGCCTGTGTGTGTGGGTGCGTTTCTGTGTGCCCATCTGTGTGTTTGCATGTGTGTATATGTGTGTATGTGCATGTTCTGTGTGTATTCTCTTTCTCTCTCTCTCTGTGTTATCTGTGTGTATTCTGTGTGTGTTCTCTCTTTCTCTCTCTCTCTCTCTGGGTGTGCCTGTGTGTGTGTGCGCGAGTGTGTGTTTGTGTGCGTGTGTGTGTGTGTGTGTGTTATCTGATAGTGGAGTGACAGTGACGGCAGAGAACACAGTGAACATATACACAGAGACACATAAAACACACACACAAGCAGACACACTCACACTAGATAGAGAAGCACTCATACACAAAAGCAAGCGCACACATGCACACACTCATTTACATACATAGAAGTTGCAGTAGGGATGGAGTAGGCGTTGGAAACACAAGCGTGATTGATATTTGCGGAGAGAATGTGCAGGACTGAGCGGCGGTCATATTGTGTATCGCTTTGCGGTAAATCTAGTATTTACTACAGTACACTACAATGTCTGGAAAATTACTATAGTAATTCCCACACTATATTGTACAGTAGTATATTATAGTAATATATAGTATACTACACTGTGTAGTGACTTACTATAGTAATTTTCCAAACATTGTAGTGTACTAGCCTGATTGCCATCGACTTAAAACTGTGCGTTCACACCGCCGGCGACTTGAGCTTCCAAAGATTCCGGAAGTCATTCATTTTCAATGGAAGCCGGCTTCTCTCAGCTGCCAGCAGCGACCAATCCGTCAGCGTCGCGTTTTGGGCGTCTTGCGACTAGAGAAAGTTGAAAGTGGTTTAACTTTATGGTAATGAGCTATGACGCGATTCAGCGACCAAACGACCAGCAACGAACATAGAGTGCTACTACGTCAGAGCGGCCAGGAGCGGGCAAAGCATCCAAGCTTCCCACGGCGTCCTTTACAGGGCGTCCAGAGCGATTTTGGAAGCTCAAGTCGCTCTTGGTCTGAACGCACAGTAAGGCTCTGCGAGACTTTAGTCTGACCAAGAGTCTGTGCTAACACGGTTTCTCCAAGCGCTGGTTGACCCGCCTCCTTTAAGTGCCTCGATTTGCTACTGGTCGATGTCAGAAAGCAGTTTGCCGAGTTTAAACCAATAACAACACTCTTTCCTCTGCCTTGAACACGCCTCTACCCAGAGCCGTTGGAGCTGCTCAAAGTAGATTGGTTCTCGACTACAGTACACTACAATGTCTGGAAAATTACTATTGTAAATCCCACACTATATTGTAGTTAGGGCTGGGCATGTTAACGCGTTAATATCACGTTAACTCATCAATCACTTAATGCCGATAATTATTTTATCGTGCATTAACACCGTTTTTGTTATTTATTTTATACTGTAAAAGTCTGTTGCTCACAGGCTGGTCACAGGCGTCTCATCACGCATTGAAATTCCATAGCCTACATTCACGAAATCAGGAGATGTAGGCCTACAACAGAAGTGAGAGAAGCCACTGGCTGCAGCAGTGTAAGTGTTCAAAATGAGAAGGTGTGCGCCCGTGACAGCGAGCAAATGGGTCTGAGTGCATCCAATCCTGTGCACCCAGGATTCCTTTAGCGCTCATGGGGTGCACGTGAACAGAGAATGAACCCCGGACACAACAGTCGAACGCAACCCTGACTTGTGTTATTCACCGTAATTGGAGTTACAGAACTTTCAAAGATTATCTGTCATTTTCCGTGCGTCCCTTCGATTAAAACACGGCTACACAGCGTTACTGAGTTACCGCTCCTGCATGGGTGGCACATGTGTGTGTGTGTGTGCGTGCGTGAGCACAATAAATCTTCATTGAGGAATTCGGCATCATTCCGTTCTTACCGGACTCCCTGTAGTGATTGCTGTCATCACAATCAGCTATCCAATCATTAATACAGTCCTTCACATAGTTAATTTAAATTCCAATAATACCAATTTTGCATGGTCCTTCGACCGGAGACGGCAGTTTCTGCAGTGTCATGACGTCATTCCCTAATGGCTGTGTTCGCCCTCGCCGTGACAGACATCAGCCTCACTACCTGGACGACTACCTAATGAATCTGCCACAGCGACAGCTGCCACACACACCACCACATAGCCACTCCGTCGGGGGAGACAGCAAGCCACGGGATGCATCTCAAGCCCCCTATGCTGGACCACGGGATGCATCTCAAGCCCCCCCTGATGGACAAGCACAGAGCTTGGACTCGACCTCTGTGCTCATCGCCCTGAGGGAGGTGCAGGAGGACAATAGGCAGCTGCGGAGAGAGATGCAGCAAGTTCTCGTTGCCATCTCATCACACCCACCAGCTGCACCTCAAGCTGCATTAGCCAATCTCAGTGCCCCTACTCCAGGACGGCTCTATTTACCAGATAGTGCTGTATCCTTTGCTCAGCTCCCAGCTCCACACCTCGCCTCCACGCCCCTGCAGCCAACAGGTCATCCCTTCATACAGCCAGGGAATGACCTGCAGCAGGTGCTGTGCACTGACCCCCTTCCTCCTCCATTGCCCTCAGATGGGGATTCTTTGCCATCGCCACCTCCGCCAGTGCCATACTTCACCCCTGTCAGTGCTGCAGGGCAGAGATCATCACAGCGGTTGCCTCCTCTACCACATCCACCAAGGCTGGTGGCAGAACTGACAGAGCATCTTCAAGGCATGAATATCCAGCCAGACCATGCACACACTTCAGCATCAGCCTTTGCAGTACAGACTCCTGAATATATGACGCCATACGTCCCACCTCATACTACATCAACTTATCATCAACACTCAACAGATGGCCGATCTGGAACCTTGGAGGCAGGAGGTCAGAGGGACAACAGCCAATCTTGTTTTCCACTCCGTCCCCGCCAGCCACACTCGCCTCCCCGTCAAGAGGCCACTTACCGTGGACCAAAGCCCCACATACCCTACTTCACTGAGGACGATCCTCGCCAGTTTGCCCGCTTGAAGCTGGCACTGGACAACATTCTGCCTGCCGACGCCACTGAACGGTTCAAGTTTCAGATTTTGGTCGACCATCACAAGCTTGAGGATGCCCTACTGATTGCCGATTCATACAGCAACAGCAGGTATCCCTACAGCAAGACGATGGCCTCTCTCACAGAGCTGTACGGTCAGCCACACAAACTGGCTCTGCAGCGCATTACAGAGGTGCTAGCCGAGCCACCAGTCAGAAGCGGGGACAGCAGAGGGTTCCGTCGGTTCGCGTTGATGGTGAGGGCCCTAGTTGGAATGCTCGAGCAGCTAGGGTGCGAGGGAAGAACAGAGTTGGAGTGTGGGTCCCACGTGTCGCGTCTGCTGTCCAAGCTGCCTCACAACTTGCGAGCACAATTTAAGCGCTTTGTCAACCCTCTTCGCACACCCATCCCGACTCTGCTGGACTTCGCAGGGTGGCTGGAGTATGAAGTCCGCGTCCAGGAGGATGATGCTTCTTTTAGTCACTACAGCACTCCAGTAACTAAGCAACCAGACCGCCAGCGGGATGCCAAGGTAAAGCAGACCACATCTTCACGCCCCACCACTGTCCTGCTTGGATGCGACCCCTCTGCAAAGCATGCAGAGCCACCTAACCCACCGTCGCCAACCCCTCAGACATCAGACAAGCCCAAGAAGTACTGCCCATGCTGTGACAGCCCCGAACACTATTTCAACCAGTGCTCAACCTTCAAGCAGCTGTCAACAGAGCAGAGGGTAGACTGGGTAAAGACAGGAAAACGGTGCTGGAGGTGTGGGAGAGATCACCGAGCGGCTCAGTGCTACCTCAAGGCCCGCTGCCGCAAGTGCAACCGCACACACCTAGAAATACTGCATGAAGTGAATAGCCCCACCAAGACCGAGACGGTCATGTCCACACCCAGCCAGCCGGTGACGTACTACCTGGATCCTGCACGGAGGAGTAGCTGTGTGCTGCTGAAGATGGTGAAGGTGTGCCTCCAGGCAAATGGAGACCTATGCCATCCTAGATGACGGGTCAGAACGCACCATCATCCTTCATAGTGCCACTCAGGAGCTGGGACTTCATGGACAGAAGGAGGACCTGGCACTTCGAACCATCCGTCAGGACATCAGAGCCGTGTCAGGGAGGACAGTGTCCTTCTCTGTGTCATCTTTGAGTCACCCAAAGAAACGTTACAAGATCCAGCAGGCATTCACATCAGCAGAACTGGGACTTTCCACACACTCCCATCCCATTGGGGCGCTACAGAAGACCTACCGCCACCTTCGAGGTCTGCCTCTTCATACGTTCTCTGATGCTCAACCGCTGCTGCTCATTAGCTCGGATTATCCACACCTGGTCACTCCAGTTGAGCCAGTGCTCTTAGATCCTCCAGGTGGACCAGCAGCACTGAGAACACGCCTGGGCTGGACACTTCAGGGCCCTGCTAAAGTCCTTATGCATCAGTCCTCCACATCCCAATGTCTGTTTACCAGCACTCTGCCACCATCAACAGAGCTTTTCCAGCATGTGTCCAAGCTCTGGCAGATGGACATCCTGCCCTACCGCAACGAGAAGCTCATCACTCGATCAAAGCAGGACACGGCAGCCATCAGAAGGCTGGAGGATAAAACTGTCAGAGTTGAGGTGGATGGCGTCCAGCGGTATGCCAACCCCCTCTTGTGGAGGGATCATGTCCCACTGCTCCGAGCACCTAAGGAGGCTGTCCTGGGTCACATGCGTGGGACAGAGAAACGGCTCACTCAGGAGCCAGCCAGAGCACTATCATACACCCGGGAGATAACAAAGTTACTCGAGGCCGGATATGTGAACAGACTCACTCCTGCTGCAGTCCAGGCCAGTGATAACTCCTGGTACATACCCCATCACATGGTCCATCACAATGGCAAGGACCGCATCGTGTTCAACTGTTCATTCACACATAAGGGAGCAAACTTGAATGAGCAGCTCCTCCCTGGCCCCACATTAGGATCATCTCTGCTGGGCGTGCTGCTTCGCTTTAGACAGTACTCCATTGCGGTAAGCAGCGACATAAAAGGGATGTTCCATCAGGTCCGTCTCTTACCTGAGGACAGGCCCTTCCTTCGTTTTCTCTGGAGGGATATGGATCGCAGCAAAGAGCCCGACGTCTACGAGTGGCAGGTGTTGCCATTTGGGACAACGTGCAGTCCGTGCTGTGCCATCTTTGCCCTCCAACGACACGTTCTGGATCACAGCAGCCCAGAGGAAGACACTCGCCACTCCATTGAGCACTGCTTCTATGTTGACAATCTCCTGCAGAGCTTCGACTCTACCTCAGAGGCCAAGCAACTAGTCAACAAACTGCAGCCTATCCTCCTCTCTGATGGGTTTGAGCTCCGCCAGTGGGCCAGCAACGTGCCAGATATCATTAGCCTCATACCAGCCAAAATCAGATCAGAGAGCTGCGAGCTCTGGCTGTCACGCGATGATGCAGACCCACAAGAGCGGACCCTGGGACTGCTATGGCACTGCATGTCTGACACTCACGTATCGGCTACGACACTCAGAACATCTTGAACCCACAATGCGCAACATCTATCGCATCCTGGCGAGACAGTATGACCCTCTCGGCCTTCTCAGCCCCTACACCACTAGTGCCAAAGTCCTAGTACAGAGCCTCTGGAGTAAGAAAAGAGACTGGGACGATCCTCAGCTTCCAGAGGACCTGCTCCAGGTATGGCATGATTGGGAAAGTGAACTCCACCAGCTCCCTTCCATTTCCCTCCCACGGTGTTATGTTCAGTTAGGAACAGATGTGTCAGCATCCACTCAGGCTATACACATTTTCTCAGACGCATCAGAGAGAGCTTACGGGGCAGTGGCCTATCTCCGAACAGTGGATCAGTCAGGCAACATCCAAGTGGCTTTCCTGGCAGCCAGATCTCGGGTAGCACCAGTTCGGCAGCAGTCCATTCCCAGATTGGAACTCTGCGCTGCCCACATTGGTGCCCAGCTAGGTGCTGTCCTAAGGAAAGAGCTCACCTTAACCATCACCTGTATCACCTACTGGACTGACTCCACCACCGTGCTGAAATGGCTCCAGTCCCAGTCCTGCCGTTATAAGGTGTTTGTTGGTACCAGAGTCGCGAACATCCAGGAGCTGACTGAAGGAAGCCCCTGGCGATACGTGTGCTCAGCTGACAACCCCGCAGATGACATCACCAGGGGCCTTCTACTGTCACAACTATTAAGTGAGCATCGCTGGAGCCATGGACCAACATTCCTATGGCAGGACGAACCATCGTGGCCGGGGTGCCCAGATGTCTCAGCAGCTGATGAGCCAGCAGAATTGCGCAAGGCAGTTTTCTGCGGACACCTCTCTGTCATTGCCAATCCACCACTACCAGATGCTGGGAGCTTCAGCTGCTATGAAGAGCTACTGGAGGCCTCTGTCAGAGCTTGTCATGGGGCGGCCACACCTACCGATCCTACAGCAGAGGACTACAAGCAAGCTGAGATAGCCCTACTCAGGCAAGTGTCACAGGGTGTCTACATTCGGTGGGGGAGGAATCCACATTCTAGAGAATGAGTTTCCCTTGGGGAATGTTTCAATGTAACGCCCAGGATTAAAATGGCTGCCTCCTGTGTTAAGGTGGTAGTGCAACTTAACAATCCATTAAGCTAACGAGCCTCAGGTGTTCAACGTTAGGGAGCTAGGCTGCTGATTGGTGTTTAGATGTGTGGGAGCCCTTTTATATGCCTTAGGTTGCCGGCAGTAAGGAAGGAGAGCCGGGGGAGAAGATGGCACACAGGAGATTCATACAGGAGATTCACACAGGAGATTCACACAGGAGATTCACACAGGTGATTCACACAGGAGATTCACACAGGAGATTCACACAGGAGATTCATACAGGAGATTCACACAGGAGAATTCAACGGGCATGTTTGTGGAAAGCCGCCGCCTGCTGACCAGCTAACTGAATACAGCAACTAACTAACCCAGCCCAGCTGTAAGGAGACTGATGCCTGGATACGGTTCGTTTTCTTGGTCACTGTGAGTTTGATTGCCGAAGGGCCTTGTTGATTGGAGTGTCCATTGTGAAGTGTCTGAAGTGCATAACCGAGTGCTGTGACTATTTTTGCATTGTTTGCCCTGCACCTAGTACAGTACCAGCTAAAGTCACCTGTGGCCTGGGTAGAAAACCCAGTAACCTGTATTTATGAGCACCACAAGAAGCTGCTGCCCTGATGCCGACTAGCCTCCCACTGCTCAGCCCCCCTGCTGGAGGCAACTAGAAGCTGCTGCCCTGATGCCGACGAACCATAACACTGACTAGCCTCCTACAGCCTTGCACCGGGAGGGTAACTCCCACAAAGACTCTTTTAATAATTTAATAAAGAAATAAATGTTTTAATCCTATTTCCTGAGTCCTGACTTTGTGGGGATACGGTTTGCTCCTCAGAGTGGTAGACAAGTCAGTGGCGACTAGCGCCCCCTGCCTGTGACACAAGTACAGAGAGATTGTTTCCCTGAGGACTTCACTGTGCTCTCATCAGGAAAAGCAGTACCGACCAGCAGCAGACTGCTCATGTTGGCTCCAGAGTACGACTCTGAGACCCAGCTGATCCGTGTGGGAGGGCGGCTCCGCAGATGTGACGACCTAGCGGAAGAGACTCTCCATCCCATCGTGCTGGATCCTCATCACCCCATCACCAAGTTCATCATCCAGGATTTTGACAATAGGCTTGCGCATCCAGGACCTGAGAGGGTATATATATGCAGAGCTGCGTAGAACATTCTGGATACTGCGTGGGAGAGCAGCTGTCAGAAAACACCAGCACAGCTGTCCTGAATGTCAGAAATGGCGTGGCAGCCCAGTTATCCCTCGAATGGCTGACCTCCCACCCTCCAGCTTGAGGCTCCACCGGCCGGCCTTCTATTCTACTGGGATGGATTTATGATACTAGGAATGTAGCTCGACTACGCCACCCAATTGGAGAGCTGGGACTCAATAAATGTTTGTTTGTTCAATTAGCAAGTTCGTTTGTTTGGTGGGAGCAACACAACAGAACAACCCAGAAACCAAAATTATAAAAATATATATTTATTACAATTCCTATTCGGACATGTCAATGTATATTTCAAGTTTAAAAGCTAATCACACAGCACAGTCAACGTCCGCTCAGGGAAGTCCCGTCCACAAGGGGTTCCCCCAACACAAGTCCGTCTCACGCCAAAGTTCAGAATTCTGCGCAGCAGGCACCTGTCATTCACTCGCACGAAAACACAACACTCACACAAACAAAGGAAAGCCGCCAGTATCTCCACATAGATGACACACTGTAGATAACACCTCACTTAAGAGCAATCATGCACACAAAAATAAATCACTGCAATTCGTGGATTATGATACGACTACGTGGACAGTCTAGAGCTTTCCAGTATATGCGGGTCGTGGATCTTGCGCTTGTAGACAGCAAGGGCGACACTCACCATTAAACCGGGGGCAGACGAATCTGACCCCCAGTCCTGTTGAACAGCGTTTCACAACACAGGCCGGGAGAGGCGGGACTCTGGACAACCCAACAGCGACCAACAGCAATCCAGCGCAGCAGAAGAGAAGCGGGGAACACGGTAGCCACCAGCAGAAAGGGAAGCGGAGAACCAAGGCAGCCACCAGCAGAGCGAGGAGCAGAGGCGCACAGCAGCCACCAGCAAAGCGAGGAACAGGAGCACAGCAGACACCAGCAGAGCGAGGAACAGGAGCACAGCTGAGCAGACACCAGCAAGGCGAGGAGCAGGAGCACAGCAGACGATAATCCAGCAACGAGTCACAACAATAAAACAATCACGGCCCAAAAGTAAAACGGGGCACCTAAGCTGCAATAGACTATACTGAGTTCACCGGAGTCACCGTTCTGCACTGTTTCAGTCTCCTTGCCTTTTGAGTAGTCCCTCATTTGTTGTCCATTACCAACAGCTGTGGATCTCTTAATCAGCTGCGGTCCGGGAACATGGAAGGGGGCGTTGCCCGCCACTCTAATCATGATCAGTCAATTAAAGTCACACGTGAATATTGAAAGCAAATCACAACAAACACCAAATCAAGATTAGACAGAAAACAGTGGCAAACACACACATGAAAAAACAATAACTTTGACCATAATTTCCTCCATATGACAGATTGCTTCGGGCCATACATAATCAAGATCGGGCGGCGTACTGAGAAGCGATGGGGTATAGTCTTCAAGTGCTTGACTATTCACGCAGTGCATCTAGACCTCCTCGCCAGCATGGACACAGATGCCTTCCTGATGGCGCTACGGCGTTTCATTGCACGGCGAGGCAAGCCACACGAACTCCTCTCTGATCAAGGAACCAATTTCAGAGGCGGCAGCTCAGAACTGCAGGACGCTTTCAAAGCACTCGCCCCTGCTCTACAGGCCCAGCTGACAAGTCAGCAGATCCATTTCAAGTTCAACCCTCCAAATGCCCCACACTTTGGTGGTTCCTGGGAGCGGGAGATCCGCTCCATCAAATCTGCTCTTCACACCACCTTAGGAGCACAGACTGTCACAGAAGACGTTCTGATGACAGTGTTGATCGAGGTTGAGGGCATCATCAACTCGAAGCCCCTTGGTTACGCTTCATCAGACATTGCAGATCCGGATCCCATCACACCCAACATGTTGCTGACGGGGCGGCGAGATTCATCCATGCCACAGGTTGTCTACTCAGACAGTGAACTCCTCAGCCGACGCAGGTGGAGGCAGTGTCAGGCCCTTGCGGACCAGTCCTGGGCCAAGTTTACCTAGAGATTACCTGCCTTCACTTCAGACTCGATCCAAGTGGCAGCAGGAGAAGGATAACCTGACAGTCGGTGATATTGTCATGATCTTTGACCAGCAGCTTCCTCGGGCCCTGTGGCCAGTGGGCAACATCACTGCAGTTATTCCCGGAACTGACGGCAGGGTACGGACCGCACAGGTCCAGGTCAAGGATAGGACGTACACGCGGCCTGTTGCCAGACTCATCAGACTGCCCGCCCTCCCGCAGGAGATCAACTGATATCACTGACAGCAACTTCACTCCGCGAAGTTGGGGGCGGCTGTTCAAAATGAGAAGGTGTGCGCCCGTGACAGCGAGCAAATGGGTCTGAGTGCATCCAATCCTGTGCACCCAGGATTCCTTTAGCGCTCATGGGGTGCACGTGAACAGAGAATGAACCCCGGACACAACAGTCGAACGCAACCCTGACTTGTGTTATTCACCGCAATTGGAGTTACAGAACTTTCAAAGATTATCTGTCATTTTCTGTGCGTCCCTTCGATTAAAACACGGCTACACAGCGTTACTGAGTTACCGCTCCTGCATGAGTGGCACACGTGTGTGTGTGTGTGTGTGCGTGCGTGAGCACAACAAATCTTCATTGAGGAATTCGGCATCATTCCGTTCTTACCGGACTCCCAGTAGTGATTGCTGTCATCACAATCAGCTATCCAATCATTAATACAGTCCTTCACATAGTTAATTTCAATTCCAATAATACCAATTTTACAGTAAGAGCAAGTCACATGTTCACGGTGCACGTTGTCACACGCACGCCTAATGTTTATGTTTTGCGCTGGTTTTGCGGCTACTTTGTTCAAGTGGCATTGGTAAGTTAAACAGTCGGTTTTTTTTCCTACATGGTAACGTTGTTGTATGGAAAGAAAACATTAGCCTTGAGTATTTTAATATTCAGTTGTAAACAAAGACATCTTCCTATGTAGCCCAAGCTGTAAATGGACTGAAGTACACTCTAACTATCTTATCAATTATGCTAACCGTTAGCATTTCTATGGGATTTCTCATAGGCATTAGCCATAAGCTAACGCATTAGTTTCTATTCTGTAACTTGGAATGATAGCCTACGTGACTGCACTCTAACAAAACATTGAAGGAAATAACTGAAATGTACCGTAAAACTCCAAGTAATAGCCCGGGCTTTTATTTTCCCCAATCGCCAAAATGCACAGGCTTGTATTAGAGACAGGCGTCTATATGAGACAGGCCTTTAATTTATTGTTGAGATGTTGGAGATAACTACCCAATAGCATAAGCAGACGGAAAGCATGACAGCAGGTTACCACATTATTATTTATTTAATATTTATTTAAAATAACAAAACGATCTGACAGCCATGGGCTGAGCAATACAAAAAGTTACCATCGAACTTGTCCAAAGCATGTGAACATAAGGTAAGATTACAGGCTACCGGTATAGGCTACTGTAGGCCATAGCATTGATAGCTGTACTGAAAACACAAAATACACGCTGGAACGCAAGCATATTTACTAGTTACCCATGTGCACTCAGCAGCATCCAGGTAAAACAGAGCAAAAGAAGAGGGACCGACAGACGACGAAAACTGACAGACTCTCCCCGACAGACACAAATGGCCACAAGCACTCACACAATAGAACGCACGTTGTAGGCCTACTCACTGTTCCCCAAAACACATCAACAAGAAATAATTAATTATACCCTATAATACAACTGCAATCGTATGATTAATACGGCAATGACCCTATTCATCGCTATCATCACCGCGATCCTCAACAACAAGTTCATTGGCGAATTCCTCCTCCTCGTCGCTCTCCTCCACTTGTCCCTCTCCGGCCTCCGCTAACTCTGCCTGCCTTGCTTGCATCAACAGCTCCCGACCAGATGCGCAGGGCTCTCCCTCCTTGAAACAATGGATCAGGTGATCCTCGCTTCCATCAGAAGCTGTTGTCAGGCCACATACCTAGGACAACGTCCCGAAGTTAATGGCATACCGTTTATTATCGCTCCTCTCTCTCTCTCTCTCTCTCTCTCTCTCTCTCACACACACACACACACACACACACACACACACACACACACACACACACACACACACACACACACACACACACACACACACACACACACACACACACACAAGCATACCTTAAAGGAATTTTTCAGCCGCTCTGTATCCAGCTTTTCCCACGCTTGAAGTACCCAGGCAACCCACAAACGGCGAGCTGGGGCCCTCATGTTTCCTCCAGCGATGTACTCCTTGTCCGTATCCCCTGACATCCAGTTGTCATAGGACTCGTGCAGGCTGGCTTTGAATGGTTGGTTCCATACGACGTCAGGAGCCTGTATGTACTTCGTACAGCCACCGGGTATCACTGCCATGGATATGTTAGCCCCTTTTGAGCTCAGCTTTTGTCGCTGCGCTGATATGACAGCGATATGAGTCCCAGGCAAGGAGACGAGGAGCGAAGTTCAGCTTCCCCACCACTCGCTGAAGCCAGTCTGCCGTCAACTCCTCATTCATCCATCCATTTATGGATGTGGCCACCACCACCCCACTGACATTCTGCATTGCTTTCACCTCCTTGATCCCCCCTTTGAACACAACGTAAGGTTTCAATTTGGTCCCGTCTGCTTTTGCAGACAACACCACAGTTAAGTGGCTCTTCTCATGGTCCGTGGTCTTTAGAGGTACACTGCGCGTACCTCTCGCATCCACCGTGGTAGAGCCTACCATATCAAACCACACGGCTGTTTCGTCCATGGCTATAATGTTTTCCGGCTGTATTTTCTTTGCCTTAATCATCCGTGTTGTATATGAGACAAAATTGACAAGTTTTTCGGTGAAGTGTCTGGCGTCTTTCTGAGCCACAGTGGTGCGTCTTCTGACCGAAAAGTTGTTGTGCTTCAGGAATTTGTCCAGCCAGCCAGCGCTCGCAGTAAAACTAAAATGCTTTGCCCGCATACTTTGGATCCACTCACACACGCTCACCTCCAGCTCTTCACTGACCTTCTTCCTCCTTCCACCTGGCAGTCTGGCCCGTTTGACGTCTTCCTCGGACAGATGTTGCAGTTCTGCTTTATTTTTTCGCCATTCTCGTACTCTCTTAGGATCCACCGAAAAATGTCTGGCCGCTGCTTCTCCCGAATTTTTTTCGGCAAAGCTGACCACTAACAGCTTAAATTTCAAATCGTACTTCTTTCTCTTAGTCGCCATCGGAATGAAACGCGAGAAACAAGACACTACGAGCTACTAGGAGATACGGAGAAACTTAACAAAGAATGTTTGTGAACCTCCATGTTGTGTTACCAGCCTAGTCTACCATGTGACGTGATAATAATATTTTGTCTATAGTGCGCAAATTTGAAACAAAATGGCTTTAATTAAACAATACAGGGCATACGGTAGCCTACCATAGGCTTAGACAATGTAGGCTACGGTAAACCATTGAACTCTGGTTTTCACCTCCACAGTCGTGTAATTAGAATTGTATTGTGCTTAAATTAACAGACAATGGACGGGCTTTAGAAGATTAAATACAACCCGAAACTAAAAAACTGACCAGGCGTTTATTTGAGACCGGCCTTTAACCCAAATCTGTAGCCACACCAGGCGTTTGAAAGAGACATGCGTCTATTTGGGACTCGGCCATTATTTGAAGTTTTACGGTACTCTGACGCTGAAATTCTTTTCAAACTTTTACTGTAAAACTAAGCAGAACAACAGAGTAGCCTACCCGATTTCAGTTATTTCCTTCAATGTTTTGTTAGAGTGCAGTCACGTAGGCTATCATTCCAAGGAACAGAAGAGAAACTAATCGGCGTCGGGACCTTATTACCACTTCGAACGTGCATTATTTTCCTAGAAACGCACGGCGCGTTGTTGATTATCCCTTACAATGTTTCAAAGCTAAAAGCATGTCCTAACCAGACGCAATGCGAGCTAACATTTAATTAGGCTACATTGCTTGACAATGGGAGATAGAATCAAAGGGGGTTAAAGCAGGGCTGCCAAGTCTCACGCTTTGAGCGTGAGAGTCACGCAATTTGACCCATTCTCACACCACACGCCATACTTGACATTTCTCCCGCAAAATATTTCCCCATTTAGTGCACTATATGTATTTATTTTGATAATATGATAATAAACTCTGGTCCGTCCCTTGCCGTGGTTCGAGCAACTCTGATTGACTGACCGCAATAACCAATCCATCAGTCCTTCGTGCCTAAATCTAACCAACCACGGAAGGCATCACGCAATATAAACAAATCAGAAGCAACGGAAGGCGGGTCTTGGCGTCTCTAACTTATCTTTCACACACAACAGCGCCGACTCCGAAAATTTGATTAAAAACGTTCTCCTGCTTTCTAGATTTTGTTCACTGTTGACTCGCTGTTTCTCCTTGAGTTTCCAAGTTAACGTTAAGGCTGCTAAGTCTATTGTCCTATACTTGTTGCAGAGCTGTGTAAAGGCTAGCGCCCACCAGAAGCGTACGCGGCGCGCCGTGCCACGAAAAAAAATAAAATTCCATTGTTTTCAATGGAGCAACGCCCACTGGAAACGTCTGCCGTGCAGCAGCCTCACAGAGATAGAAAACTATTCTAAAATCCTGCGCAGCAAGCCCAGACCGCCGAACCGCTGAACGCCGCTTCTGGTGGGCGCCGGGCTTAACATTTATTTGCCTCTTTCTTGGTAAGTTCACAGTTGAAAAATCGACTCTAATTGGAGCTGTCAAGTGTCACGCTTTGAGTGTGACAGTCAAAAAAATGTGGACGGACACATCTCACGCCATTTTCTAAAACTTGGCAGCCCTGGTTAAAGCGGAGCGGATAGTAATGAAGGATCTTTGATAGAACTAACGCAACCATCCATTTACGGTGCAGTCAGACGCTTGCGTCCGCCAACGTATGCCTCATTTTGTCACATTTCCATAAACGTGAACTGATTGGTTTGTCAGTGTTCGAAAATTTGCATACACGGAATTTCATTGGCTGGCGCTTGCGCGATCCGTCAAAAGTTGAACATTTCTCAACTTTTTAGCAGAGGCAACGTATCTCAGGCAACGCATCGGACCCACAATTCAGTGCGGCATGAAATGAAGTCCAGCCAATGTAAAGTGAATGGGAAAACAACGGACGAACATTGGCCGACGCAAGCGTGTGACTGCGCCGTTAGAACTAACGGCCGTTTGTCCTGCACTTAATAGAAATTTGTGGCGGAAAGAAGTAGTTCTACAAACAAGACAGTTTTAGCGATTTAAACGTTTACATTATAATGGGAAATTCAGCCGGCAATGGCTTTTTTTTTTTATCCGCCAAAACATATTTGTAGCCGCATTTGGCCAGTGGCGGGTGCTAATTTTAAACCCTGCATATGATTCATCACTTGATTCATGATTCATTCAGCAAACTCACACATGCGCACACTCATTCATATACACATCAGCTGCAAGAGTATGAGATATGCATATAAATTGCTAACAATTTAACAAACGTCATTTCGTTTTTCTGGAGAAAATGTGCTGAACTGAGCGGCGGTCATATTGTGCACCGCTATGCGGTACATCTAGTTTATTTTGTGTCTGATATAAAATCAGTTTGATTGCACCCCAATCCGGTAGATGGCGGTAATACACTAGTTTGTAAACTGCCATAAAACATCACAGAAGAAGAAGAAGAAGAAGAAGATCATAGTGCAGCGTATAAAGGATGTGGCGCACACAAACGAGCAGCTGAAGTACAGAGGATTAAGGTGGAAGAGAAGATCACATATGCCGAGGCTATCAAAAAAGTCAGTGCAAAGAGAAACTTGGTACATCAACTACCAATGAGGAAAGTGTCTGAACAAAGGTCCAATGGTAATGAATATAAGGCAAGAAGTGATTGTGATGTAACAAATACAATGAATATAGGAGTGGATAAAGTTAAATTTGTGACATTTCTTGCTGAAATAATTAATTGCTCAGCTCAGACACAGAGTAGAACAGAGAGAATTAAAATCATCATAAGGGCAGCAGAAAAATATCTTGATGTGGGAGAGATATCAGTTGACTTAATAAATGAATCACTTAATGCAGGGATACAAGATACACAGTCATCATGTACTGGTTTATAATGGTCTTTATGATTTTGCAATGGAATGCCCGTAGTCTTTACTCTAATGGGCAAGAGTTTAAAGGATTTATTGAAGGAATGGTTAAGAAACCACATGTTATTTGTGTGCAGGGAACTTGGCTCAAGCCACATTTAGACTTTGTAATTTATGGTTATGTAGCTGTTCGTAGGGATAGGGAAGTTGGTACTGGAGGTGGTGTAGCAACCTTCATTCAGCAGGGACTGGGTTACAGGATTATAAATATAAATAAAGAGTCAGAAGCAATTGTAGTGGAGGTTTGGGTAGGTAATACAAATGTATTGATAGTAAATTTTTATAATCCATGTGGGAGATTAAGTAAAGAGGTATTTGATAATATAAATGGTCAAGGCATAAATAAAACAGTATGGTGTGGAGATTTTAATGCGCACAGTACTCTCTGGGGTAGTACAAACACAGATATCAATGGTAGTGTAGTGGAAGATTTTTTAAAAGGTTCAATTCAATTCAATTCAATTCAAAAAACTTTATTTATCCCCAAGGGGCAATTAAGAAGCACGCTGAGCAGTCCAGATCACAATATAACAGCAAACACTCACACATACACACAAGCACACACACACACACACACACACACACACACAGCATGAAATAAATAAACAATAAATAAGGCAACTTTAAAGTGCAGTGCATTCATGTCCTTCAGGCCAATCAAGTCCAGTCCAACCCTCCACACAGTTCATTCTTAGGAGGTGAGTGGTAGGTGGAGGGTGATGGGTGGTTGGGTGGGGCTGGGTTGAAGTGACTGGGTGGGGATGGGCTGGGGGCATTGGGTGAGGCTGGGATTGGGTGCGGCTCCACACACTTCTTGGGCCAGCGATGGCTGCGAGTTGAGCAGGAGGACAGCCCTGGGCACAAAGGTTGCCCTCCTTCTCTGAGTCCTGCAGCCCGGGCATCGGAGACGACGCCCAGAGGGGAGCCACTCAAAAGTGGAGAAGAGGGGGTGAGATGGGTCCTGAAGGATCCTGCTGGCTTTCCTCAAGGTGTGTTGCTCGCAGAGGGTGGAGAGAGGTCTCAGAGGAAGACCAATGATTCTGGAGCAGAGCTTGACAACACCAGACAGCCGGTTCCTATTTTGGAGTGAGATGGAATGAAGCCAGCATGTGAAGGAGAAGGTGATGATGCTCTCTGTAACATGCCCATTTTTGAGTTTTAAAAAAATCATGCATTTTTCTAACATTTTGTAATGTTATTTTTTATTATTACTATTAGGCATTCATTATGCATTTTGTGGTGAATACGTTGCTTTATTCATTGTATCGAGGGACTTTTATTTTGAATGCAGTAGTGATGAAGCAGTGTTCCATTGATTGCCACGAAGTAAACTGAGGAAGTTAGAACTAAATGTCAGATGATTAGCACCCTCCGTAAGGGCACAAGTTCTTACGGTGGTGGTTTTGTTGCTGTAAATGAGAAGAAACTTCAATAAACACCATCAGTTCAAGAGCTTTGACTATCATTACGGTGGGGATGCTACAGTAAGAACTTTACCTACACCTGCATCTCGCTGGCTGGATAGCTAATCTACGGACGGCACGGTAGCCTTCAGTACAGTGAGTAGCACGTTGTGTGATTGTCAACGGAGACGGTAAGGATTTACTACTAAGCAAAATGGATGGAATTAAGGAAGAGATAAATAAGCTACACACGGAGATTCAAGAATATAGACGTTTACTAAATATAGGGGATTATGAAAACATGTCAAGGCAGGAAATGAAAGAACGGATTGAAAGCAATGAAAACCGAATAGTTGAACTTCAACATGATTTGGATGAGGATGATGCTAATGAGCTAACTTTACCACGGCGTTCAGAACGTACGCCCGTGCCGACAGAAAAAATGCTCGAATATCAAAATGAAGAATTAATTAAAAAGGAAAAACGATTGCTCTGCCTATATGAACAATGGAAAATTCAAATCAGAGCATCCAAAGAAAATTTAAAGAAAGACAGAACAGAAACCGAATTGGCTACTATGGCAGACAGCATTGAAAAGGGAATGCTTGAAATCATGAAACTTTATAAAGATGTAAGAGAGAGAGGTACGCCATCTACTGAACTTAGACGGAGAGTTGATGCATGCGAGGCTGTAACTAAAGACATTGTTAAAGTAGTCTTGGAACGAATATCAGCTGTAAATGGTGAGTTTGACGAAGAGCAAGAAAGGCGCCGTCTTCATCGGCTACTAGAGCATGATTACGCTCACTCCATATATGGTACTGCAACTACGTCTCTGTCAGGAGCTAGTCAGCATTCGCAAACCAGCATAGCTGCCAAAAGAGCTGAAGCAGCGGCAGAGCTCGCTGCAAAAGAAGCTGAATTTAAAGCAATGGAAGAAGAAAGAAAGCTAAAGGAAAGAATAAGAATGATGGAGGAACAACATAGAATGGAGCTAGATATAAAGCGGTCTGAATTAGAACGTTTACAAGCAGAAAAAGACATGAAGGCTGTTTGTGCTAAACTGGAAACCTATGACAGACAAATCAAGCAAGAAAATGTTAGTCAGCCTATGCATCCCATTTTCAATTCACCTCCAGATAATCAGAATTCTCGCATTAATAGGCCACTGCCTACTACTGATGTTTCTTATCTGGCTCAAGCAATCCAAGAGAGCATTGCCACAAATAGACTTCCAATTCCAACGCCCACAGTGTTTAGCGGAGATCCAATCCATTACATTGAATGGAGAGCCTCATTTATGTCTCTCATTGACCGAAAAGGTATCTCCGCTGCCGATAAACTGTTTTACTTAAAGAAATACGTCAGTGGCCCTGCTCATAAATGCATTGAAGGCGCGTTTTACAGAAGTGATGATGAGGCATATAGAGACGCATGGAATAAGCTCAACCAACAGCCATTTGTCATCCAACGAGCCTTCCGAGACAAGCTGTCAAATTGGCCGAAAATACAACCTAAAGATGCAGAAGGATTAAGAACATTTTCTGACTTCTTGAATGCCTGCTTACAAGCCATGCCCCATGTGAGAGGCCTAGAAATATTAAATGATTGTGATGAGAATCAAAAGTTGATGCACAAAGTTCCAGATTGGCTGGCGTCCCGTTGGAATCGTCAGGTCACAGCAGCTCTCATGCACGGATATGCGTTTCCCACTTTCAAGGAATTTTCTGACTTTGTCTCTGTAGAGGCTGAGATAGCATGCAACCCAGTCACGTCCTTACATGCTCTTCACTCCTCTAAGTCATCCTATGATAAAAAAGGCACAAAGGAATCAAAAGGAAACAAAGCTGATGTCTTCAGCATCCACACTACTGTAAACGGTGACAACCTACCATCAAGAAATGGAAAATCAAGACCCCCATGCATGTGGTGTAACAACGACAAACATCAAATACCCAAGTGCTCAGAGTTCATGGAAAAGCCCCTAAATGATCGACGGAAACACGTGAGAGAAAACAAGTTGTGCTATGGGTGTCTGAAACCAGGCCACAACGCCAAAGAATGTCGTCACCGCCACACCTGTGATGTATGCAAGGGAAGGCACCCAACCTGTCTCCATGATGAGAATTACAAAGGGCGTGAAGGTAGAGTGGGTCCTGCATCCCCTGTGAACATCACTGCTAGCACTCCTGATGAAACCACGGCAGCCACAGCACTCAACGTCACCAGAAAAGGACCGTCACGCAGTACATCCATGATCGTCCCTGTGTGGGTGTCCTTGGTCACAGATCCATCAAAGGAGCAGCTTGTTTATGCATTATTAGACACTCAAAGTGACAGCACATTCATTGATAATGAAGTAAGCAAGGAATTACGAGCAAATACTCAACCTGTGAAGCTGAAGCTTACCACTATGCTTGGAGAGAGCTTGATCATGAAATGCGAAAGGATATCTGGTCTCAGAGTGAGAGGCTACAATTCATGCATCCACATCAACCTTCCTCCTGCATATACAAAGGACGGTATTCCTGGGAATCGTGAGCATATACCCACTCATGAAACCGCAAAAAGATGGCCTCACTTAGCAGCAATTGCCGATAAGGTGCCACACCTCCTTACCTGTGATGTCGGACTGTTAATCGGGTTCAACTGTCCACGAGCACTAACACCTAGACAGGTATTAGCAGGAGAAGACAATGAGCCCTACGCCATTCTGACAGATTTAGGATGGAGTGTTGTAGGCTGCACAACGCCTAGCTTAAATGGTACAGCCACCAGCCTGTGTCACAAAGTCTCTGTGAAAGAGCTCCCTCCGGTAACGCCAATAGATGTGATCAGTGTTCTGGAATCAGACTTTAAAGACATCAAAGGAGAGGACAAAACAGTCTCACAAGACGATCTCATTTTCCTGAACAAACTAAAGGAAGGCATAAGACAAGATGATCAGGGACATTATGAGATGCCTTTACCCTTCAAGCAACGGCCACACTTACCTGATAACAAAAAACTGGCAGAAATCAGACTCAACCACTTACAACGTAAGTTTCACAGAGATGATAAATATAAGAAGGACTACACAACATACATGAAGGAAATCATAGATAGAAGTGATGTGGAAGAGGTGCAAGAACATGGAATAGCAGGTGAGCGATGGTACATTCCTCATCATGGCATATACCACCCTAAAAAGCCAGACAAACTACGTGTTGTATTCGACTGTTCTGCAAAGAGTGGCGGCACAAGCCTTAATGAACATCTTCTCCCAGGGCCGGATATGATAAATAACCTTACCGGTGTTCTCCTGAGGTTCAGACGGCATCCTATAGCTCTTATGTGTGACATAGAGAAGATGTTTCACCAGTTCCACGTGCCAGAGCAAGATCGCGATTACTTACGCTTCCTGTGGTGGAAAGATGGAGACACAAGCACACAACCACAGGATTACAGGATGAAGGTCCATCTTTTCGGTGCAGTGTCATCGCCTGGCTGCGCGAATTATGGACTGAAGTATCTTGCCAATGAGAACAGAGTCTCACATCCAATAGGATCACAGTTCGTGGCTAGAGACTTCTATGTGGACGACGGAGTCACAAGTACAGACACAATAGAAAAGGCCATTCAGTTGGCACAAGAGGCAAGAGAAATATGTGCCAAGGGAGGTCTCCGTCTCCACAAATTTGTCTCAAATAATCACACAGTCTTACAGAGTATACCTGCCTCTGAGCAAGCAACAGGCGCCAAGACAAAGGATTTGACATTCTCTGAAACACCCCTGGAGCGAGCTCTAGGCATACATTGGAGCATAGAAGAAGACAGTTTCAGATTCAACAACACTTTGGCAGAGCAACCAGGAACACGCAGAGGTATATTGGCTACTGTTGCCTCCATATTCGACCCTCTTGGCTTCCTTGCGCCATATGTCCTGACCGGGAAAAAGATCCTACAAGAAATGTGTCGTCAAGGTGTCGGCTGGGATGACCCCCTGCCAGATATGTTGAAGCCACGGTGGGAGAACTGGCGACATGACTTTGTCAACCTAGAGAAAATAAATATAAATCGATGTTACTTACCTGTTCATTTCGGAGAAGTTGTGGAAACAGAATTACACCACTTTTCTGATGCCAGCACCAGTGGATATGGACAGTGCTCTTATCTGAGAGTGAAGAATCAGAGAGGAGAAATTCAATGCGCTCTGGTGATAGGAAAAGCTCGTGTCTCTCCCACCAAGTTAACAACAATACCACGGCTGGAGTTAACAGCAGCCGTAGTTTCAGTTACTGTTAGCAACATGCTCAGAGAGGAGCTAAGTTACACTAATGTGAAAGAGTATTTCTGGACAGACTCCAAGGTAGTGTTGAGCTACATAAATAATGACTCAAGACGGTTTCATACGTTTGTTGCCAACAGGGTTCAGAAGATACGTAATATCACAACCCCTCAGCAATGGCATTATGTGCCAACGGATAAAAACCCAGCAGACGGTGCATCTAGGGGAAGAACGGTAAATGAGTTGCTCGAATCCGACTGGTTCACTGGTCCCATGTTCCTCTGGGAAAGTGAAATATCCACAACAGAAGATGAGGTACCCGACTTGACTGTAGGCGATCCAGAGATCAGAAAAGCTCAAGCACTGCAGACGACTGTACTACAGACATCAGAACCAATCAGCATCACAGACCGTTTATCCAAGTTCTCAGAATGGTCCCGAGTCATCAAAGCTGTAGCCCGTCTTGTGCGAAGAGCTAGGAAGATCAAGTCAAATGCCCTCTCCACAGTGAGTGAGCGGAAAAGTGCTGAATGTCTCATAATCAGAGATCTGCAAAATCAAGCATATGAAAGGGAGATCGAACAGTTAAAGAAGGGAAAACAATTAACAAAAGGCAACAAACTGTATCATCTTGATATGTTTATAGACACGGACGGCATCCTGAAGGTGGGAGGAAGACTGCACCATTCATCCCTCACAGATCCTCTTAAGCACCCCATTGTCATTCCCAAAGAGCATCATGTGACCAAGTTGATCATAGCGCACAACCATGAAAAGACCAAGCACCAAGGCAAAGGCTTTACTGCAAATGAAATCAGATCTAACGGATACTGGATCCCAGGTATGAGCCGTGCAGTTTCTTCATTCATACGCCAGTGTGTGATCTGTCGCAAACTCAGGAGACCGCCAGAGGGCCAAAGAATGAGTGACTTACCTGTAGAACGCATAGAGCCTTCTCCTCCATTCACTTATTGTGGTATGGACTGCTTCGGACCCTTCTTCACTACAGAGGGAAGGAAACAGCACAAACGATATGGACTGCTACTTACCTGTTTTTGCTCACGGGCCATCCATCTGGAGATGCTGGAGGATATGTCCACTGATGCCTTCATCAACAGCTTAAGATGCTTCATTGCCATCAGAGGTGCTGTCCGTCAAATCCAGTCTGATCAAGGCACAAATTTCGTTGGTGCCAAGAATGAATTCAAGGCAGCTCTGCAAGAGCTTGACACTAACAGACTAAGTTCATTTCTGTCACACAAGCAATGTGACTTTGTCATGAACGAGCCCCACTCCAGCCACGCAGGTGGTGTTTGGGAGCGGCAAATTAAAACAGTCAGGAGCGTCCTGAACTCCACACTGTCACTTTCTCACAACAGACTCAATGACTCTGCACTACGAACTCTGCTGTATGAAGCTATGGCCATAGTTAACAGCAGACCCCTCACTGTGGACACTTTACTCAGTCCTGACAGCCTGGAGCCCCTCACTCCTAATCATCTCATCCAAATGAAGTCCAGCCCAGCCCTGCCTCCGCCTGGTATGTTCCCCAGAGAAGACCTCTACGGAGCAAAGACATGGCGACGGGTGCAATATCTGGCGGAGCAGTTCTGGAGTCGCTGGAAAACAGAGTATCTTCACAGCATAATCGCAAGGCAGAGATGGCACTCACCAAAGAGAAATCTACAAGTGGGTGATGTTGTTATGGACATTGATGATATGTCACCTAGAGGTGAATGGAGACTTGCAAGAGTCATAGAGACTGTCAAGGGTAAGGATGGACTTATAAGAAGAGCAAAAATCTCAGTAGGAGATAAGAGACTGAATAAAAAGGGTGAGCGGACGTGCAAACCTTCCTTATTGGAACGTCCAGTGCAGAAGTTGGTTCTGTTGGTTGAGGCTTCTTAAGCCCATGTGTTTAATGTAATACTGTAATTCCTTCTGTGAAATTATTCGTTGTTCATATTGTTAAATGAAATACATATAATTTGGTGGGAGTGTAACATGCCCATTTTTGAGTTTTAAAAAAGTCATGCATTTTTCTAACATTTTGTAATGTTATTTTTTATTATTACTATTAGGCATTCATTATGCATTTTGTGGTGAATACGTTGCTTTATTCATTGTATCGAGGGACTTTTATTTTGAATGCAGTAGTGATGAAGCAGTGTTCCATTGATTGCCGCGAAGTAAACTGAGGAAGTTAGAACTAAATGTCAGATGATTAGCACCCTCCGTAAGGGCACAAGTTCTTACGGTGGTGGTTTTGTTGCTGTAAATGAGAAGAAACTTCAATAAACACCATCAGTTCAAGACCTTTGACTATCATTACGGTGGGGATGCTACACTCTCTATGAAGGAGTAATAGAATGTTGTGAGGATGTTTTTGCTCACATTGAAGGAGTTCAGCTTCCTCAGGAGGTACTGGCGTTGCTGGCATTTTTTCATAATCTCATCTGTGTTGTGGTCAAACTTCAACTGGTGGTCAAACACTGTACCCAGATACTTGTACCTCTCCACTACTTCCACTGGTTCGCCGTGAATGATGGAGACTTCAGTCTCAGCCAGCTCCCTCTGTCTTTTAGAGAAGGTCACTACCATCTCTTGAGTTTTGGTCACATTAAGCTCCAGACATGATCTGTCACACCCAGTGCTTGAAGTGGGAAAAAATAAGTGCAGGAACTCTAATTTTCCGACATTTGACATTTGTGCGGTGAAAAAAAAATCAGTTTTTAGGATGTGTTGGTTCAAAAACTATTTTAATTTAATCATTCTTTCAAGCAATAACCTATAGGCCTAGGCTTCTTTTTTCTAATTCACAAATGGAATACTGAAAAACCATTAAAACAACATGAACCAGACCAGTGTGATAGCCTACTTAGGCCTAACAGACTGGCCCTAGAACCTTAAAGAAACCTTTGGGCTAAAGGCCCAGTTGAAGAAAACTGTGAAATTGCCTACTTACATTGATTTAATGAACAATATTAACAACTGGCCAAGAACAGAGATTCAAGATCTAAAGTCAGAACAGGAGAGTAAAGTGACTGTAAGTGTTCTTTCTATTGCTATTTTGGGTCCTGAAATGGCATAGCATCTGCCATGGCTATACAGTAGCCTATGACAAACACGGGGTCTGAATACAACTTCTGATATGAAAAATAAATTATTTTGAAGTGGGGGAAATGGGGAGGTATGAAAAAATCCAGAAATTCTCGTGATTACCGCTAATTCTACAGAGACATTCTATACGCCATTGGAATCAGTAGGATCTCCTGTTTATTTTGATATGTAGTTTGCCATAGGGCAGTTACGAAATCGTGAAATATTTCACAAAGAAGAATGGGTATGACGCAGAACTGAATGTGACATTCATTTTTGTATGTAACTGTAATTTTCAACGCTAATTATCTCGCGAACCGTTCATCATAGAAACTAGTGGCTAACGCCATCGGAAAGGTCAGGATCTGCAGTTTCATATGATATGCCTGTTATTTCTGTGCGAGAAATTCTTCGCGCAGCAATATGACCGAGAAGAATGGGTGCGGCCGCGGCCGAATGGTGCGTCTCTCGAAGAAGGCAGAGAGGGTCGGCCGGCGGTCCGATGGTAATCTTCTCACAGGTACCGGGCCGCGACCCATAGATTGAGAAACACTGATAGGGATAGGGCACTGTCGTAGCTCGTGGGTAATGTAGTCTTTCATTGGTCTTGTGATATTGTCTATTCTCGGGTCACTGTCGCTGCGTCGGATCAGTTTCAGTAAGTACCGGAACGCAGAAAAAAGTGGCGGAACCCAAAAGACGAAAATACAGAAGTTCCGGAACTGCGTTCCGCTGCGTTCCGGCCCACTTCAAGCACTGGTCACACCAATCCACAAAGTCACTTAAAGACGACCTGTGGTGCTGGGAGGAGCCAGACAGAAGGGACAGGAGGACTGTGTCGTCGGCAAACTTGACAAGATGGCAGTTGGGATGGGTAGATCGGCATTCGTCCGTGTAGAGAATGAACAGAAGAGGGGAGAGAACGCAGCCGTGTGGTGAACCAGTTGAAGTGTAGATGGGATCTGAAAAATTTTTGTTAACCAGCACTCTCTGTGGCCTGTTGGTTAGAAAATTCAGGATCCAAAGAATGAGACTGTTATCAAGATGAAAGCGGGTGGTGAGTCGTTCAGCTAGAATATGTGGCTGCAGGGTGATGAGGGGTTGGTATGCTTAAATGATGGAAGAGGGACTAGAATAGATGTAGCAAGAGGGTTGGAATCATCTATAGACCTCACTTTAGTGTCTGAACAAATAGCCAGCATCTCTAAATGGGATGTTTTTGAGGATACCACAGTAGGCAGTGATCACTATCACTGTGAAATTGGAGTAGGGCCAGTTCAACTGGAGGAAGCAGGCTATCCTAGATGGAAATTAAAAAATGCTAATTGGGCAGCATATAATGTGACATGTAGTGAGAGGTTGCAAGAATTAAATATAAACAGCTTCAATAGTGTGGATGATTTTAATGCAAAAATTACAGAAGTCATGCATTCTACTGCAATAGGGGTAATTGGTAAAGGGAGTGGATTAGGACGATGTAAAATGGTTCCCTGGTGGTCTGATGAATGCAAAAAGGCAATACAAGCTAGGAATAAAGCTTTTAAGAAGGTTGAAGCCACATTCTGTTTTAATGATTTGGTGGAGTATAAAAAAGCTCAAGCAGTTGTTAGAAGAGTCATTAGACAAGCTAAGCGACAACAGTGGCAGCGTTTTTGTAATAAGATTGGAAGGGAAATTCAAATTAGTGCTGTGTGGGGCATGATTAGGAAAATGAATGGTATTAGAAGAGAGTTCACAATTCCAGCCATAAGGTATAATAATGATATTATGATCAGTAACAAAGATAAGGCAGAAGCTTTAGCAAAAACTTTTGTAAAAATTCATAGTAATGATAATTTGACTGCAGATGCAAGGGCAGCTAGGAAAGAAACTCTGGCAGCTTATCCTAACATTTATAAGGAAAGGAGTGATGTTAATGGAACATTAGATGTTCCCTTTTCACCTTTTGAACTGAAAAGAGCTCTGGCTGGGGTTAGAACAACATCTCCTGGAAAGGATGAAGTTTGTTATAAGATGGTGGAAAGTTTAACCCCTGAAGCTCAGGTTGTAGTTTTAAAATTATTTAACAAGATATGGGAATCAGGGACATTACCATTGGCTTGGAAGCACTCAGTCATTATACCCATTGGAAAACCTGGAAAGGATAAGTGTGAGGTAACTAGTTATAGACCTATTGCTTTAACTTCCAATATGTGTAAAATTATGGAACGTATGGTTACAGACAGACTAACATATGTAATGGAAAAAGGGAATTTAATTACCTGTTATCAGAGTGGTTTCAGGAAAGGAAGGACCACCATGGACCCTGTTGTATGCCTGGAGAATGAGATCAGGAAGGCTCAGGCCAACAAGGAATTGGTAAATGCAGTATTTTTTGATGTGGAAAAGGCATATGACATGCTATGGAAAGATGGCCTTCTCATCAAATTAGAATCTATGGGTGTAGGAGGGAGAATGTATAATTGGGTGATGGATTTTATGAGGGACAGGAGTATTGAGGTAAGAGTTGGGACATCTCACTCTAGTATTTATAATATAGAAAATGGAACCTCCCAAGGTAGTGTGTGCAGCCCTCTCCTTTTTAATATTATGATTAATGATGTTTTCTCAGGGGTTGATGCTAGCATTGGCAGATCATTATATGCAGATGATGGGGCACTGTGGATAAGAGGTCGTAATGCTGCATTTGTGGGAAAGAAATTACAAGCAGCAGTAAACACTGTGGAGGAATGGGGTAATAAATGGGGCTTCCATTTTTCTATTGACAAAACCCAAGCAATATGTTTTTCTAAAAATAGGGTTAACCCTAAAATACAGATTACTCTTTATGGGCAACCAGTTAAGCTATTAATGGCTATTAATGTTATGAGATGCCTCACAGGAAGTGACTGGGGTGCAAGTATGAGATCTCTCAGACACATCTACACTGCCTTAATTAGGTCAGCTTTAGACTATGCATGTATTGCATATGGATCTGCTGCTAAAACACATTTGCTCAAACTTGATGTGATTCAGGCACAGGCATTACGTTTGTGTTGTGGGGCATTTAAGACATCTCCAGTTCCAGCGTTACAGGTGGAGGTTGGAGAAATGCCGTTATCATTGCGGCGTACTCAGCTAAGTATGACATATTGGTCAACTTTACAGGGACACAAACTGGACCATCCAGCCAAATCAATTTTAGATAAATGTTGGGAGCATGGGCGTAGACATTTTAATAGCTTTGGACGGGTTGGTAATAATGAGGCTGAGAGATTGGGTCTGTCCAGAATTTCTCATAGCTGCACAGTGGCACTGTCAATTACTCCCCCTTGGTTATTCCCCATGCCCAAAGTTGACTTTGAAATTTCTAATATACCTAAGAATAATGCATTTGGTGGGATTGGTTTTATGGTACAACAGTATATAAATACTAATGGTGTGGTTCAAATATTTACAGATGGATCAAAAGATCCAGATACTGGAAGGACAGGAGCAGGTGTATATTCCACAGTTTGATAAGTCTATCAAGGAAAGAGCATCTGATCATCTTTCAGTTTACTCTGTTGAAATGTTAGCTATTTTGTTAGCTCTTATGTGGATTGAAGATATCTAGACAATTTGTAATATGTTCAGACTCCATGGCAGCATTAGTTAGCATTTCAAATCTAAAATCTACCTGTAGACCTGATATATTATATGATATATTTCAAAGTTTATACAGGCTTCATCAAAGGGATATATCTGTATGTTTTATGTGGGTTCCCTCACATTCAGAAATAGATGGTAATGAGGTTGTAGACGGTCTGGCCAAAAAAGCCCTCAAACTAAATAGGCTATAGACAACCTGAGTGTTCCTCTAAGTCGAGGTGAAATCAAAGCCATAATTAAAACCAAAGTTAATGAAATGTGGCAAGAACATTGGAACACAAACACAAAGGGGAGGTTTCTGCATAACATTCAGAGGCAGGTCCCCTCTAAAAGGCAGGGGTGTTTGAATAGGAAAGGAGAGTCAGTAGTGACTAGATTGAGACTTGGTCACACAAGTCTTAACCATAATCTTAACATAATAGGAAAACATAACACTGGTCAATGCACATCATGCAATCAAAATCAAAGAGAAACTGTAGAGCATGTTTTGTTAGAATGTCCATCATATCACACTGAAAGAAACATCATGTTAGAAAATATCAAACCACTTGGATATGCAAATCTTACACTGGTAAATTTACTTTCATTTTCAACTGTTAAACCATCAGCCTGGAATTTACTTATAACATTCTTAAAAGCAACCAAAGTGTACGAGAGGATTTAGCAGACAGGTTTCATTTCACTTTTCTTTTTTTTTTTTTTTTGGTTTTGTTTTTGTTCTCCCCTTTCTCTCCTTTCCTTAATACACAACATAAAAACGTCTAAAGCTACATTGAAGCTCCACACCTAACCAACAGTTGGTGGCGGTAATGCACCAAGTTGGATGCCAACCGCCAATAAAATCTAAAGAAGAAGAAGAAGAAGAAGAAGTCAAGTTGTAAGAAGATAGTTTGTGAACCAACCATGGTTATTACGTGCATCGTTAAGGGTTGTGATAACAAGCAGAAGACCTATAGTGCCGTCATGTTTCACCGATTTCCGACTCACCATAAACGGCGGAAAACTTGGTTAGCTGCTCTGAACATGGATCCAACAACACCGGTGGTGATTCTGAAGAACGTGCGAGTGTGCTCCGAGCATTTCACACAGGAGGACTATACCTCCACAGGATTACGCTTAAAGGATGCGGCAACACCGACTATACTCAAATCACGAACACAACAAAGTGGATCATCGCCCAACTCTGTAAGTGTCGCTTTTGTAAGCGTCGTATTGAGTTGTCCTGGCAGTGGCAGTAGCCTAACCTACTGCCGTCACGTCATAAAGGTAGTTCAATCTTCCTTGATCGCCGCATTTAGCTGATTTACGCCTCCCATTGAAATTGAATACCATCTTGAAATTTCACAGTCTGAAAGCCCATTTCATACTCTTTCTATACGTTCAATTCATTGGTATAGCTTGTCATACTGTAATGGGGAGATACAATATCATCCAAATGGATTATTCTTCAGTGTTGTGTTATGCCTACTTCCAACAAAAAAGCCTCTTAAAGACACCTCTTAATTACTTTTTCAAAGACAGCTTAAACACTTCTGTACAGAGACATAACCATTTGCCAAACATTTTGTTTGTAAATTGTGTAATGGGGCACCCAATGTGGGGGTTTGAAAAAATCTGCAATTTTTCTTCTGTAGGAGACCTACATCCTACCCATACTGGGTAGTGTGTGTCGTTGCCCAAGTCAGCCACTGCCACAAATTGAATCCAATTATGTGGGAAACGCTGGTATACATATATAAATACATATTTGTTTTATTCATGTTTTTTTGTTCATGAAATAGGGTGAGTGGAGTGATGTCCAACAGAACCTACCAGAAGTGCAGAATGCTTCCCCTCAGAAAACCTCTACTGTTGAAGAGCCTGCGACAGATTTCAGACTCCCACTCCAACAATGTGGTAAGACACCAACTTGTATTGACTTAGCAATGTGTTACAGCTGAAACATATTCTTTAGTTATGACACCCAGTTTGGCCTCTATCTTCTCAGATGACCTTGTGAATGGTATGGACTTCCTTTCACCCCTTGAGCCCCAAAAATCGGGAGTGAGGTACTATGTTCAATTTTTTCTCCTCTAGATGTATTAGATATATCAAGCTAATAATATTTGGGCTAAGTTAGTTTAAATGGTTACTCTTTAGATGATAAAAGTTTGAAGCAAATCTGAGGTGATCAAGCAGAAATTGAGGTGGAATGTTCCATTTCTTATGATAAACTTTAAATGCATTGACGATGCTGCATTGAAATTAATTTTTGATTTCAATTGAAAAGAAAAATCACAGACCACAGCGTTTCTGTGGATATAAATTCTCATTCTAATATATTATATATCATTATTATGATTATAACATGTATTATTATACAGTAGGTTAATTTGCTATGTTATGTGTAGGATTCAAGTTGTCTCGAGTTGTCTTGAATGCACCATTACATCTGCGACTCTTCCTGTGACTTGCATTGAAATGGAAAATATTTGATAGTGTACAGGACCAAGACTTTGTGGAGCTTTTCTTTGCCTACTCACTGATTCACTTGACTTTGATGTGTTGTTGAAGGAGCGGCCTAATGGAGGATGTCGTTGTGAAGGTTGCTTGCCTGCTAGAGCTGTTCCAGAATTGCTTTGGGTGCTACAGCGATGCCTGCAGTGTCTCTACGCAACGCAAGGGACTCGCCTTCCATGTAATACAACAGTGCTGGAGCTGTGGCAACACCAGAAACTGGGCGAGCCATCCTCCAGATCTCCAGCCCCCTGACCCAACAGTCTCTCAAGAAGTAAGTGCCTGGCTAGCGTTCATTTTGTTAGACAAGGCGAGATGAAATAAGTTTGTCAGAGACCTTTTCCCCCCAAGATTAAGACAAGACATTGCCAAAGAGATCTTTGATAATGAAACTGTGATGAAATATACACTATATTGCCAAAAGTATTGGGTTACCTGTCTTGATCCACATATGAACTTCAGTCACATCCTATTCTTAATCATAGGGTTAAATATGATGTTGGTTCACTCTTTGTAGCTATGACATCTTCAACTCTTCTGGGAAGGCCTTCCACAAGGTTTAGGAGTGTGTTTATGGGCATTTTTGACCATTCTTCCAGAAGCGGATTTGTGAGGTCACACACTGATGTTGGGCAAGGAGACTGGCTCTCAGTCTGCACTCTAATTCATCTCAAATGTGTTCTGTTGGGTTGAGATTAGGACTCTGTGCAGGCCAGTCAAGTTCATCCACACCAGACTCTGTCTTCCATGTCTTTATGGACCTTTGCTTTGTGCACTGGTGCACAGTCATGTTGGAACAGGAAGGGGCTATCCCCGAGCTGAGCTTGGCCTCTTAGTTCCAGTGAAGGGAACTCTGAATGCTACATTATTAACCAATAGATTTTCGGACAATTCCATGCTCCCAACTTTGTGGAACAGTTTGGATAGCCATTTCCTGTTCCAACATGACACCAGTGTACAAAGGAAGGTCCATAAAGACATGGATCTCAGAGTTTGGTGTAGATGAACTTGACTCTGGCCTGAACAGAGTGACCTCCTCAACCCGATAGAACACCTTTGGGATGAATTAGGCTTAGTTCACACTGGCAGTCGAAATCCGATTTTTTGCTTATCTGGATCGTATCTACAGTGGGCGTTGCTTTAAATTGGCCGCTTTCACGTGAGATTCTCATGAGACCTCATGTGTGAATCACGTGTATTTTATTTATTTTTCCCAAGTGAAGCTGCAGTGACCCAAACAACCACCAGGTGGCACTTGTGAGCAGAGTTAGAAATGTCGGCATTTACCACTAGCCAAAGAATCCAAAAGTGAATTAAATCCGGAAGCAAGCTGAACATCTTTTCTGCTTTTAATAGCCTAGTCTCACAATAAAACTTGTTATTGTTTATGAAGGTGTCTTCTGTTAGCCTTTTTTATGAAGAGGCATCTGGCTGTTTCGTTTAGGTTTGTTTTGCTGTCACTGATGGTTTCAAACTTTCATGAGGTCACGAGGCCAGTTTCCACTAAAAGCATAAGCCTGTCCGAAGCGCATCTTGTGTTCTCGTTTTTGGGTCAATTCATACATTTTATTTAAAATGTGCGGATAGGCCGATGGTACGCTTGTTTTTATGCTGGCAACAAAACAAAATGGTTCACGAATGTTATTCTTGATTCTAAATGCGGGAAACAATTAAAAAATAAAATGTCCCATTTTCCGACACACCACAAACCTCTTGCCTACATTGTTTATTGTTTATTGTTTAGTTGTGGATCCCCATTAGTTGACGCAGAAGCGGCAGACTAGTCTTCCTGGGGTCCAATCAAAATCAGAACATAAAAATAAATCTATTATTTTTATGTTCTGATTTTGATTGGACCCCAGGAAGATCACATATTGTACCTTCAAATACATTCAGAGTCACAGTGACATTAGATCACAAAATAAAAACTCAGTACAATTCAATACAGTGAGTGGGAGTCCAGAGTTCATAACTAACATGCATAAAAATATGATTTAATTAGCCTTTTGAATTCTTTCTTTCCAGTTACAACACGAGTTTGCAAAGGGAGTGAATTCCATAAAGACAAGGATCTATAGAAGGCTGTTTTCTTCATTGCATTCGATCTACAGTGATGAAGTAAAACTCGTCCTGCTATTGCAGATCTAGTCCCATATGAATGAGCATCAGAGCAGAAACCTATTTCATTAGATAGAGTTCTAGGAACACGAGTGGAAATCACATTCTTAATAAATATCAAGGACCTAATGGATAACCTATCAAGAACTTTAGGCCACTTTAGATCAGAGTGCATTCTGTCAACATTAGATCTGTAAGGTCTATCAATAGCAAGTCTCGCAGCCCTGTGTTGTACAATTTGGAGTTTGTTTAAGTCAATCTTTGAGACAGAGGCCCAGATTACAGGGCAGTAGTCAAGATGACATAAGACTAATGATTGAACAACCTGTCTCCGTAGATTAGCTGGTAAATAGATGGCACATTTCCGGACTGTAGCAATGCTTCTACTCATCTTGACAGCTATCTGCCTAAGGTAATGAGTCCAGTTTAGAGTGTTACAAATGGTCGGTCCTAGAAGCTTTAACTTACTCTCCTGCTTGACTGGTTGACCAGAAATCTGCAGATCAAGCCTAGGCTCACTGGCTAGACCATGCCGTGATCCAAAGACAATGCTCAAAGTTTTTGATATGTTTAAAATAAGTCTATTTGCTGTGACCCACTTAACTACTGCATTGGTTATATACAATTCTTTCTAAAATTTTACTCAGAACAGGTAGGATTGTTATAGGTCTACAGTTAGGACCACTGAAAGTAGATGTTAGGTCTTTTGGTATAGGAATAATTTTTCCTTCCTTCCATTGTTTAGGACAGGTTCCATTTGATAGACAAGAATTAAATATTTGACAGACAGGAAGAGCTATATAATCAACTATTTTAAATAATTTACCATCAATATTATCTGTACCAGCAAAGTTGTCTCTATCAATGGACCTTAAGAGTGTTTCAACCTCCTTGATTTCAACCAAGTTGAACTCAAAAGTACAATGTTTGCCTCTCATTATGATATCATCAATGAGCCTACATGATTCGTTGTTTACATTTGTACATAAGCCCCCCCTTCATTTTCCCACTTTTCCCACAAAATAATTATTAAGGTAATTCGACATATCCCCAGGCTTACAAATAAATACACCATCAGTAGTTTCAATAAAGGATGCAGACATATTAGTAATTTTCCCCATAATGTCATTCATCACCTTCCATAATTTCTTGCTATCATGTTGGGCTCTATCAATCCTTTGCCGATAAAATTCTTTCTTTTTTACTATGTTCACTTTCGTGACTTGATTTCTAATTTTACAATATGCTATTTTATCATTAACTGAACCAGAGGCAATATAGCATCTTTTAACCTCATCTCTTGATGTCTTTAATTTCTTTAACTCATTGACGATCCAGGGAGCTCCATTAGGCTTGACAGTGAATTTCCGAAGTGGTGCATGTTTGTTTACAATAGGTGTAAACAAATCCATGAAAATACTTTAAGATTTTTCAGCATCATGTTCATCACAAACTTTAGGCCATTGAGCATACTTGATATCTTCTAAAAAAGCTTTGTCACTGAAATTCTTACAAGACCTAGCACAAATTATCTTTGATTTTGCTTTTGGGATTTTTGGATACAGCAATCAAGTCATGGTCACTGAAGCCAACTGGCAACAACAATACCTTGTATGGCACATTTGTATAAATATGATCTATACAGGAGGATGAACGAGCTCTGTCTCTATATTCCTAGTAGGTATGGAAACTATTTGACTCAGATGACAAGTATTGGTCATATAAAGCAATCTTTTCTTCATAGAGCAGCCATCTTCAAGCCAGTTCACATTAAAATCACCTAGACAGTACATTTCTCTATTTTCACCTGCAACTCTGTCAAATATGTCACAAATTACATTAAGATATTCTATTCTAGAGTTGGGTGGTTTATAGCAACAACCAATCAGTATTGGGCTGGTTTGGGGTAAATGCACCTGCAACCACAACGCCTAGGTGATTGTCGTTCATCAATTCAGATCTTAGTTTTACTGGTATATTATTTTTCACCTAAATTGCCACACCCCCACCAAATCTATTTCTGTTTTTTCTGAACATGGAAAAACCTTCAATTGATATCAATGAATCATCAAACGTGCTATCCAGATGAGTTTCAGTTATAGCCATGACATTAATTCCATTGTCCATTAGTTTAGCTGAAAGTTCATGTGTTTTATTCCTCAAGCTGCAGATGTTTAAATGAGCCAATGCCAGGCCCTTAGGAAGATCCAGCTTGGAGCAAGACCCATTAATGCTTGAACTAGCCATTAAAGTCAAGCATGCCAATACACAAGCTTACTGGAATTATTAAATTAAAATAACCAAGGAGTAATGCTGGAGTGAACAGTTGGTTATTGATGTATAATTTGTCAACTACCAGGGCAACGTGTCTGTTTTGGTTCCGATGTTCTTTCATGATGGGGAACAATATTTTACGCCTGTCATGTATCTCAGGAGGGAATTGGTCATTCATGCCAAAGGTGGTGTTCCTCAGCTCTCTGCCCCTCCTCTTGACAAGCTCCCTTATGCTGATAGTATTCAAAACGAGCCAGTATTACACAAGGTCTGTCCTTTGAGGTTCTACCCATTCTGTGCACATGTGAGAATGTAATATCCTGAACCGTTTCACTAGGCATGTTAAGCTGGTCTGACATAAACTCCCTAATGACTGTTTCGCAGTCCTTACCCTCCATCTCTGGTATCCCAGTAAACACAATGTTTTCTCTCATAGAGTGACACAGACGTGATTCCTTTAATTTCTTGTGTTCTGTTTCAATAGTGTCAACCCTGGCTTCCATGAGTTCCATCTTGCCCTTTAGCTCTGCATTATCTTTAACCAACTCTGAAATCTGTTCTTGACTGAACTCTAAGCTCCCTTTGAGGCTCTTTATCTCCTCCATCATTGAGTTAAACATATCCAGTTTGTCAAGTTTCTTGTTGATTGACTGTAATGTTATCGTGCTGTCCCCCTCACTAATTGCCAGTGAAACTAATTGTCTAACATCTGTTGGATAGTCCTCATCCCTCTCAGCATCAGAGCGTATCCTTTTACGTGGAGACGGCTTAACATCGTCAGTGATCTTCAGTGACTTGGTACCTTGTTTCTTCTTCTGTTTGTGAGGCCTTGCAGCACTCATCTGTGATGTACTCATGTTGTCGTAGTGATACACTATAAAGTTCTCAAGCTCACTTATCTGTTCAGCCAGATCCAGTGTACCTCTGGTAACCCTGGTAGTACCAAGGAAGTCACAGTTCAGATAGTTTGAGGCTAGCAGCTGGAGCACCAGGCTAGCTTGGTAGTAAAAGGCTGAATACTCAAGCCTGGGGCTGGCTGCTGAAACACGGGGCTGGAGAATGTAGGTGTCCAGTGGAGCTTGGAGATGGCACTAGCTCCAGGAGCCTTTTGCCTATTTAGGCTATATGTTTATTTGAAATGTAAGCTGGCTGTTGTCAAATTTGTAAAATAAAATAGGCTTACAGGAAAAACTATATGGTTTATGCTTTCTTATGCTGTTTCATTCCGAACTGAAAGCGAAGGAGGGAGAATGAATTACGAACGTTTCACTTTTGCGGTTTTGATCAGGCGGGAAACAATTAAAAATAAAATGTCCCATTTTCCGATGCACAACAAACATCTTGCCTATAAATATTCTATTATTAGGGCCTATTATAAAAGTTAGGAATTTTTCTTTAGGAAACAATTTCATTTGAATTATGGACTGCCTTTGAATGAAGTTTGATCGGACTTTCAGTTCACAGAAGAAAGTTTCAAGACGCTAAGAAACACATGTTTGCCCTGTGGCATTAATGGTGACAATTTATTTCAAAAGGACATGATCTCATGAATCCTATGGTTGTTTGTGTGTTCTACTTGTCTTTTTTGACCTATAATGATTATAGGGGATGCATCTCAGTTGTTAGATTTGCACATAACATGTTTGCATAGGCTAGTCTTCTAGTCTTTTTTTTTTTGTAAAACGGTCTCAAACTAGGCTACAATTGTATTTTGGCAGAGGACAGGCTGCGAGTAACAAAATCCAGGAAATGTTAGTGTCACTTCAGCGTGGCAACCACGAAGCTCTTCACGTTTTGAGGCAGTGCTCGTTACCCCTAGAACCATCCCATTTTGTGGTTTGTATGATATGTGAATGTAGGCCTACCCGAGTCAAACTTTAATTTAAAAGCATTCTGGCAACAAAACAAAAGGATTCGCAAACGTTTTTCTTTAATCTAAATGCGTACCGCCGATGGCGATAAAGAGAAAGAAGGCTATGATTTGAAATAGCTGTTGTCAAATTTGTCAAATAAAATACAGGAGAAACGATATGGTTCATGCGCTCTCATGCCCAAGGGCGTCGGTTTGTTTTTATTTGTGCCGGGGACAATAACATAAACTTGAGTGTGGTTAGAAAAGTGCTGGGTATAATTATATTAATCCGTTTTATTATAATATGCACTGCAGTGTATTGAATATTGACAGGTTTGAAAATCGTAACATTAGGCCTATTTTCAATCAATACAAGTTGAAAGCCACACATGTTTTGTCTTTGTTTTGTCTCCCATAATATTTCCTTCCCTTTGTCGCCCTAGTATTGAGAGAAACGCAGAGAAACGAGAGAAATTGAAAATAAACACAGAGTTTGTGAACTGTGTGTTGCCAGCATACGAGTAGCCTAGTCTATCCTGAGACGTGATAGCATATTTTGTCTAGTGCGCAAATTTGAAACCATTTGGAACTCTGGCTTTCACTTCCACAGTCAAAGTAACTGAAATTGTTTTTGGAAAAGGTAGGCTTACATTGTTGCATGTAGGACAACACATTGTTTCGGCTATTTCGGTCCATTATGCGTTGGCCTTGTCGATCACAATAGGTTTATCTGTAGCCCTGGGCAGTGGGCACCAACTTTTTTGATGAATTGATAAACATTTAAAAAGTGGAAGGGACAAAATCGTTCGTCATAAAAAGTGATGGAGACATGTAGGCTACCCGGTCCCCGGCAAAAATGACGCTGCTGTTTCCGAAAGCCGAAAAAGGAGTAGGCTCAGACGCACACTTAACAGAGCCTATACAAAAGATTGCTAATGATGTGTGAAACTGCTCTTGGGGGAGTGGGGGATTTTTTAATTCGTGTTCTAAGGCACAGAGGTCAGCTCACAAAGGGGGCATGGTACAGTTAACTTCCAACACTTGATGGCTCTCACCAGTGCTGCTGCTGCCCATTTCGGTGCCCTATTAGAATCGCTTTGTGGTAGCCATCTGAATGGAATGCCTCAGTCGGCACGGCATAGATGCTTGGAAAATGACTCAAACGTCAAAGACTAGACTAGACTAATCGTTATAATATTTTCTATGTTTCAAATCACTTGATTGCAGATGTAACAAAACCCTCACCAATTTGAGTTGACAGTGGGAACCGGATAACCTCGCAAACTGTAACCTCGTCTTTGTTGCCTTTATGATTTCCTTTTACATAAATTGGCGTCACTACTATTCATTATTTGCCCTTTCTCTCCATCTCAGAAGATAACAGATAACGTTACGTTTATCCTACATGCCACTAGCTTACACACTGTGTTGATCCGCTTCACATCCGAACTCTGGCGTCATATAGGCAACGCTAGAGCTCCTCAATTGCGGCACGAGTGAATGGTTGACTCAAACTAGCTGAAAGGAAAGGAAACTAAACGTTTTCCAAATTAGGAAATATTTCTTAATTGTGTGTGGTCAAATAAAGAGGCCTGCAATTGGGTTAATTTAGTAATGTGAGCGCTGATTGAATGTGTGCGCGTCTGCGCAAGTGAAACCGAACGTTAGATAGATAGAGAGATAGATAGATAGATAGATAGAGAGCTATCCAAAGAGAAATTACAGAATTACATGAGGAAATACGTCAGATTACGGAACTATTATAGAGACGCAGTCTAACTCAATAAAACTTGTTTACATAGTGCTAATCATCCTCACCGTTGTCAAACTCTCGAATGAAACATAAAGTGTTATTTCAATCTGCTGCTTGTGTTAATGGCAATTTTGAACTATGACAAATAGTTTGTTATTTCATGCTTGTCTTTTTTGAAGTGCAGAGCCTTGCGAACATTTTCAGAGTACCAGACTGAATTTACAACACCCGAAAAAACAAAACAATAAAAGAGTTGTAGTTTTGCAGTCTGTAGGTGACTAGGCTACTAGAGATTTCTGTTGGCATTTCCGAAAGCTCACGAAATCTTTTTTCTCTAGCTTACATTTCTCAAAACTATATGGAAATGATTGATTGATTGATTCAGCGTGTGTGCCAGGCCCGTTGCTGTGTCATGCGCGTTGACATCACTGCAAAGAAAAAACTAGAATATAATAGTTTCCTCCGTTTCTGACGCTTTCTCAGAAGCTGTAAGGTATTTGCACCACAGATACACATAATAAGTGGGAAAACATCCAAAATAACTCCGCTTTCATCCATGACGACTTGGTTGTGTACAACTCTACTTAATGAATCCAGGTGTGTGTAATTTATATCAGATCTGAGCATTGCACGCCAAGATGGGATGTGATCACTTGCAATATGCAATGAGAACAGATCAGAGAACAGATGAGAAGATCAGATTCTGATCGGATATGCAAGACATCGGATTTCGACTGCCAGTGTGCTGTGAACTAAAGCCTTAAAGCGGAAACTGAGAGCCAGTCTCCTTGCCCAACACAATGGTACAAAAACTCCCTTAAACACACTCTTAAACCTTGTGGAAAGCCTTCCAAGAAAAGTCAAAGCTGTTATAGCTGCAAAGGGTGGAACAATGTCATATTAAGCCCTATGGATTAAGAATGGGATGGGTCATTCCACGTCAAATCAACCAGAGCGCACGCACTTGCGTCTCAAAAAAATCTGAAAAAAATACCATGCGTGCCTATGTTACCCAGAGACACTCTGTAAAAATGTTTTTGTGTTAAGATCAATACTTTTCAAGTAACAGCCAGTTTTACGGGGGGAGGGGGGTGTCAAATTTGTTCTGCCTCTTTTTTTTGTCAAAGTTCACAAGCTCATTGCTCAAGAACCAGAATTTGTAGGAGGCTCAAATTTTGCAAGCTGGTGCATAAATAGAAATAGTATGCAGTAAAATCACCACGAGTAGTCTGGATGATCCTGCATGGTCATAGAAGTTCCTCAAAGTTGATCAAAATGTTTTTGGAGTTCTTGGCTGGGCTCTGTTTAGGCCTTCAGAAGACACATTCATGGATATAATGCATGCCTCTGTACAATAAGCCAAGTTGTGAATGTGTCTCTAAAGTCAGCAACATGACATTTTTAGCATAGTTGCATTAAAATAATTCAACAAGTGTAATTTATCAGGTAATTATAACATTTAACCAATATTTGAGATGTGTGAAACATTATTTGGCTGAAATGGTAGGCTTAATCAGAAATAAAACTTTAGGTTTTTAGTCGACTAATGGTAAATCAGTTTTACTCTGGTATGTCCATAATGGCATAGCCATTAACTATGGCACTGGTACATCAACATTTTATACTGAATCATCCTACACAAGGCAAATTACTGTATTTAAAATTAACTTAAACCACTTTTTCAGACACCTCAAGAGTCAGAGCCCGGATCCGAAGACATGGAGGAGGAGGAAGAGGAAGATGAGGAGGAGGAAGATGAGAAGGAGGAGGAGGAGGAAGAGGAAGATGCGGAGGAGGAAGATGAGGAGGAGGAGGAGGAGGAACATCAGGAGAGTGAGAAACGGAGGCCAAAGAGGAAAAGGAAGAACAGTGATGAAGAGTGGGGTCCGAGTTCTGAAGAGTTTGCTGAGACGAGCAGCGAGGAGTCTGAAGGCGTTGAAGGGGAGGAGCATATTCTCCAGATTGCGTGGTGCTGTGACTGTGGGGAAGAGGCCAGTGCCCGCTGCTTCAAGCAGAAACACCTGCAGCTCTACTGCTGCATTAAGTGCGGCTACAGGGACGGTGACCAGGAGCTGGTCAGCACAGACGGCAACAGCCACGGAGTCTTTAGTATTAGAGAACAGTTTTCTGTGGGCAGCAGTGACAAAGGAACCAGAAATGAAAGTCCAGAAGACTCTGCGTCTCAAGTCGAGTCGTCCAACAGTTGCCACCAAAAAACTGGTGCAGCAAATGAGAAACGGAACCCTCCAAAATACGCCGTCTACTTCAGCGATCCGCACTGCCTGCAGATCCATCTGGAAGAGTTACATGGTGAGAAGCGTGAGCTTTGTCCAGACTGTGGCAACTTCCTGATGAGGGGCGACGGCCGGAGTAAGCACGTCTGTGATCACAAGGCCAAGCTGTTCTTGTGTCTGACTTGTGGGAAGCGCTGTGTCAATGAGGTAGGTCTCCGTATACACAGTCATGTGCACACTGAAGACTATGTGCTTTCCTGCCAATACTGTTACAAGACATTCAGGTTCCTGAAAGACAAGCAGGAGCACGAGGAGACCCACCAGGGGGAGAACCTGAAGTACCGCTGCCCTGAGTGCCCAAAACAGTTTGCGGATTGCGCCAGTCGAAGCGCTCACAGGAGGACCCACTGGGAACACGGCAGGTTTTTTTGCAAAGTTTGTGACAAAGGCTTCCCTAAGGCCCATCACCTCAAGAGACACATGGCTGTCCACACAGGACAGAAGCCCTACAGGTGTAAGATGTGCAACTACTCCTTCAACCAGTCAGGACATCTCAAGTCCCACATGCGCGTCCATACAGGGGAGAAACCCTTCAAGTGTCAGGACTGTGGGCAGTGCTTCAACCACAACGTCAGCCTGAAGAACCACATCCAGCACCACCACACACCAGGACCTGAGGGGCATTAGGGGAGAGGGAGGACATTGTTGATGACCGGACCATGGGAACTGGGTCTGATGATCAAAAAGACTTAATGCCATACGATTCAACAGGGAAAAGCAAATGGTCAGAATTCAGTCATTATGTTTTAATGATTGTGCCATGTCTTCTCCTTCATTTATGTAAAGTTATAATATGCCCCCCCCCCATTTTTCAAAGGTGTTTTCAACTAATTCAGTTTTAAGACAAAAATAAAGATATATACACTCATACCTTGTGCATCTTTGCGGTGGCAAGCGCTTTCTTAATGACGTTGCGTGCCGAGACAAGGAAACTCGTTGGTGCATACGTAAATCAGTTGGTCTGCCACACCTACTCCCGCTATGTTACAAAAAAAATCATGATTCCCCATTCAAAAGAGTGAAACTTTACTTCGTTGTTAGTCTATGGGTGCCTATCATTTGGTCTTTTATACAGTGCCTATAGAAAGTTATCATACCCTTTTGAAATAGTTACTTTTTTTGTCTTACAGCCTGAAATCAAAACCCATTTAAAAAAAAAATCTTTTCCAGTTTTATTTACAAATGTAGCTGTACAACATCAAAATAATGAAAAAAAAGTCAACAGTTCTGAAAATTAATAAAAAATTAAAAACTAGAATAACAGGGTTGGAAAAGTCATCATACCCCTGACTTACTACTTTGTAAAGCTTCCTTTTGCTTTCATTACAGCCATCAATCTGTTTGGATATGTCTCTATTATAGCTTTGCATACCTAGATAGGGGAATATTTGCCCAATTTTCCGTGCAGAAATGTTAAAATTTAGTCAAATTCTGTAGGGAATGGCGATGGACTGCTCTCTTCAAGTCAATCCACATATTTTCTATGGGATTTAAGTCAGGGCTCTGACTTTGCCACTCAAGGATATTCACCATCCTATCCTTAAGCCACTGCTTTGTTCTTTTGGCAGTATGTTTAGGATTTTTGTCGTGTTGGAAGGCGAATGACCTCCCCATCCTCAGCTGTTTAGGAGAGGGACGCAGGTTTTCCTCAAGAATTTTGGTGTACTTGGCAGCATCCATTTTCCCTTCTATCCTGACCAATTGCCCAGTCCCCGCTGAAGAGAAACATCCCCAAAACATAATGTTGCCCCCACCATGCTTCAAAGTAGGTATGGTGTGTTTTGGGTGTGTTTGGGTGTGTATACTGTGTTTGGTTAGCGCCTGGAGCTCAGTCCAAAAACTTCAATCTTAGTCTCCAAAAAGTTCGATCTTAGTCTCATCTGACCATATAAGCTTTTTCCACATGGTAGCAGAATATTCCAGATGTGTTTTTGCACTGAACTCCAAGCGCAATGTTTGGCGAAAACCAACACAGTACACCACCCAAAACACACCATACCTAGTGTGAAGCATGGTGGGGGCAACATTATGTTGTGGGGATGTTTCTTTTCAGCGGGAACTGGGCAATTGGTCAAGATAGAAGGGAAAATGGATGCTGCCAAGTACACCCACATTCTTAAGGAAAACCTGCGTCCCTCTCCTAGACAGCTGAGGATGGGGAGGTCATTCGCCTTCCAACACGACAATAATCCTAAACATACTGCCAAAAGAACAAAGCAGTGGCTTAAGGATAGGATGGTGAATATCCTTGAGTGGCAAAGTCAGAGCCCTGACTTAAATACTATAGAAAATATGTGGATTGACTTGAAGAGAGCAGTCCATCGCCATTCCCTACAGAATTTGACTAAATTTTAACATTTCTGTACGGAAAATTGGGCAAATATTCACCTATCTAGGTGTGCAAAGCTATAATAGAGACATATCCAAACAGATTGATGGCTGTAATGAAAGCAAAAGGAAGCTTTACAAAGTATAAAGTCAGGGGTATGATGACTTTTCCAACTTTGTTATTCTAGTTTTTAATTTTTTATTAATTTTCAGAACTGTTGACTTTTTTTTCATTATTTTGATGTTGTACAGCTAAATTTGTTAATAAAACTGGAAAAGATTTTTTTAAAAATGGGTTTTGATTTCAGGCTGTATGACAAAAAAAGTAACTATTTCAAAAGGGTATGATGACTTTCTATAGGCACTGTACATCCTCCCTTCCTCCTCGGGCCTCGATCCTCACTGATCTGCATAAAGAATGATGGGGCGGCAACAGGGATGGTCTATCCAGTGTTAGTTATAGATCAGTGGGAACGCCCCTCGAGGATCGAGCATCGAGGATGGAGTAGAGATGTTGAGAGGCACCCTTTATCAAAACCGGATGTTCACTTTGTGTGAATGATGCTATTAGTCCGGCAGCCCAGAGCCTTTTGATCAAACGAAAAGAGTACCAATTAATGTTTGAGCACAGGGGCATCCAGATGATGACCTCTCATATGCAGATATGGATGTCTGCTGGAGTCCCACTGCTGCGTTTGGCCCCGGGGGGCCCCCCAGATATGGCTTAGATCAAACGAAGGAGGTACCACATGAAACCACCTCGAAATGAAAAAGCACATCCCACTGAACCCAAAAATCACCATGCCAGACGAATGACTTGCTGTAAAGGGCCTTCCAGACACCCCTCAAATGTGTCTCTTGATCCACTTCAAACAGTTTCTGAACCAATTGTGCACATCCACAAAGTACAACCATCAGCATGCCAGACACATTGTCTGCATGCTTAAGGTCCACCAGAGACCCCTGAAATAGTCCCCACATACTATATAGATTCACCTTCAGTACAGTACACAATGAAATACACCATCATTTAGGTTAGTTCAAACATTGGCATTAGGCTTACAACTTCATTCATCATTTACAGTAATGTATAAAAGGGCTATAGCACAAACAAAAGAGTTAGAAAAAGAAGTTGAAAGATGTGAAATACTCCACAAAACCACAACAACAGAAGACAACTGGAAACAGCTAGTCACTGCCAGAGCTAAATTAAATCTTAAGACCACAAATGAAAAAATAACTGTGTTAGACAAAAAAACTATGAATTTGGTAACAAATCTAGCAAACTATTAGCTCATCAAGTAAAGAAAGAACAAGCAGAAAGGGCTATCAAAGCAATCCAAGCCCAGGGAAATATCACATATTGGCCAAAATAAATTAATCATTAATTCCAAGAATATTACAACGAATTATACAAATCTCAAAGTCATTACACACAGGATGAATTAGATCAGTATTGATAATATTAAATGCCACAGCTATCCGAATCAGATCAACAGGTCAGATCAATGCCCCATTTACGGAACAGGAAATGCTAACAGTTATTAACTCCATTCCTACAAATAAAAGTCCAGGACCAGATGGCATTCCAGCACAATATAAACATTTTGGAACGAGCTCAAGCCTATTTTTATGAAGATGATTAATAATTTTGATCGCAACAAAGCACTCCCCCAAACAATGAGCTTGGCAAATATCACTCTAATACATAAATGTGGCAAAGACCCCTTGGACTGTTCATCTTATAGACCCATACTGTAAGTCTTTTAGATCATGACTACAAGATTATTACTAAAGCATTAGCGAAAAGACTTGAAACCATCATGCCTAAAGTTATCAACCCAGACCAAGCAGGATTTATTAAGGGAAGATACTCCACCGACAACATTAGAAGGTTGTTGAATATAACTAATTACTTAAATGTGAATCGAGGGCCTACTCTGCTTCTATCCTTGGATGCAGAGAAGGCCTTTGATAGAGTCGAGTGGAACTTCCTCTTCAGTGTATTGTATAAGTTAAACATGGGAGATAACTTTATTGAGTGGATCAAGACAATCTACCAAGCGCCGAGAGCAGCAGTTATTACTAACGGTTTGACATCCGTTCCGTTCAACTTGAGGAGAGGTACGAGACAAGGGTGTCCGCTGTCAAGCTCATTGTTTGCGATAGTGATTGAGACATTAGCAACATCTGTACAAGATAACATCAACATAAAAGGAGTACACATTGGTGAAGACAATCATAAATTATCTTTATATGCTGATGACATAGTCTTATACATTGAGCAACCAGAACATGGTTTCAAATATTTAGGAGTAGCCTACATTTTACACCACAACTGATTTATTTAAAAAGAACTACACTGCCCTTACTAATGACATCAACAACAATCTAAGTAGATGGGCCAAACTCTATCTCTTTTAGGGAGGATAAACGCCATCAGAATGAATATCCTTCCAAGACTGAACTTTCTCTTTCAAAATGTAGGCTACCTTGCTACTTGTCCGTAACATTCTTTAAAAAGATGGTCCAATAAGAAACCAAGGATCAAACTACTGACCCTAATGAAACCTGAACCCATGGGTGGTCTAGGTCTTCCCAATTTCCAACACTACTATTGGTCAGCCCAACTGAGAAACATACTATCATTGTCATTGGGAAGATCAGGGGGGTATTTCACGAAACCAAGATAGGGGATTTAGACAGGCTTACTGGGTTATCCTGGATGAACATATAGCCTTGACTTGGTTTCACAGAAGAGATCACATATAAGTTACCATGGGAATTTATACTTGGAAGCTAGCCTGCTCCCGACCAGACTAACAGCCAAGCTAAGTTAATTCTAATGGTAATTACATTATCTGATTGGTTCTGCTAGCTGTCATTCAAATCAGACCTCCATGCGATTTTTTCAAAGAGCTGTATTCCATTTATGTATTATTTGCTACTTGCATTTACTCGCAAAACACAGCAGAATGTCCGCCTAATACCTTATGGATGTCACTTAAATTATGGTGGCCTTATAATTAATAACATACTCGTTGTTTGCTTCTTTTTTGACGGACGTTTGATGAATAGCCTACTGCAGTAGTTGATTGGAAGTGGAGGGGACATTTTTCGAAGGTGTTTTCAACTAATTCGGCTTTTAAAACAAATTAAGATATAGGGCTCTATTATCAGGATCAAATGGGCATTGTCACTAGTCACTCATGCAAGTTTCTTTGGGGGCGGTCCTAGCGCAAAAGGCTATAATGACTGCGTGAAAAATGAACATTGCGCTTGGCGCAAAGTGAAAAGGGGTTGTCTTAACTTAGTTAATTAGTCGTGGGTGTCTTTTGGGTGTAGCATGCAATAAACCAATTAGATTTCACACTCTCATTCCCTTTAAAAGCCTGGCGCATTGTTCAATGGCCTGTTGGTATTATCATGGCGGATTTATCTGGGCGTCTACTCCAGCAGAGACCGACTTGCTCGTGCGTGAGGCATTGGCGGCGCGTAATGGAGGCTTGGGAAGGAGCCTTCCCAAATGTTATGCTGGAAAATTGTGAAAATAATGTACACGATGTGAGAATATTATCTTCTAACACGAATAGTTCCGGTCCTTGATGATGAGTGGCTGAATCGCGTTCGATGCTGTTATAAAAACCAACACAAACATACACCTTGACCGCATTTCGTTAATGCACTACCACAACTTGCACAGAAGTTAAAGTGGCTGCGTCTCGATGTTGCATGGCAACCATTCATATTGGAAGAATGATTATCTATGAATACATCGTTACATTTGTCGTTGCTGTGCCTTTGTTTCATGAAATCAGATCGACATAATACCGTTTTAGAAAAGCAAGCTTATGACTTAAATAGATGATTTCAGAATGAACGCAGTAGCCGCAGCAGTAGCCAGAAGCCAGTTCTCACTATTGATCATTATCATTATTACATTTCCCTTGTGTGTGTGTGTGTGTGTATTCACACCAAATTGGCATGCCATACCGTACCCACCCAATATGCACAGCATCCCATTAGCTGCCTGACATCAGGCTATTTACAATTTTCTATTCTAAGAAAAAGTCAGTCAACACGTTATCAAAATTAACTTAATGCGCAATAGAGCTATATCAACGCGCACATTTCGTCTGAACAGGAGAGATTACGCACGCAGGCGCGCAACAGGCTACTTGTTGTTTTCTTTTACTCCGCTATCAGCACACAATGTGAAGCTAATTCACTAACTCAATAGCCTACTCATCATGGATATCGCAAGTTCTTTTAAACAAACAAAACAGAAAGGATGGAGGATGGAGGCAGCTAGAGGAGTTATTCCAGATGCAATGACAAGGTAGACAGTTGTCAGAACGCTACAGCTGTTTAATGCAAGACGTTAAAGGTACCAGAACAAAACTAAAGGTAACTTAGCCATAGGGCTGTGTAATGTTGTCTAAATGAGCAGGTCAGTGTTAGACGTTATTGTTATATTATTGCATGTGGATGTTGTTATGCTATGTATGCTACTTTTTGCTGACCAATACACGACCCTAAAACCGAGAAACGGACAAATATTATTTAATTATAATCCAATATTATTTCATTATATTCCGACTGCACTCCTGCTGATGAAAGAAGTAGGGTGTGTGCGCGCACGGTGCAGTCTTCCATATCCCCAAGCCTCAGGCGCTCATAAAATAGCCTTTCAGCTATGCGCGAGTGATTTCCGACTAGGTTTTTCCTGGTCAGTGGCGCACTTACTTTCTGCATCCATATATTAGCGACTGGCGAGCTTTGCGCCGGACCACACCTCTTCTCTTCACTGACACGCCCGTTAGGGCGCAATATCATCTCCTATTTAGAGAACGTACATTTGCGCTGGAAAAATGAAGGATGCGCTCGCAGAGAATAGTAATTATAGGTCACGCAAGTGGCGAAAGCTCATTGCCCAGTTGGCAAAATAGGGCCCATAGTCATACTGTGTGCATCTTTGCGGTGGCCAAGCGCTTTCTTTAATGACGTTGCGTGCCGAGACAAGGACGCTCTCACACGTGGGTGCATACGTAAATTTGCATTCAGTTGATCTGCCACACCTACTCCCGCTATGTAATAGAAATAATCATGATCCCCCATCCAAAAAAGTAAAACTTTACCTCGTTGTTAGTCTACATCAAAAGCGGTTGTTCACTTTGAGTGCAAGACGCTATTTTTCGCGTCTTTTTTATTCCAACCGTGAGTTATTTGGGGGAGAAACGAGAACGCGCACACATACTGAATAACTTACACCTGGCTTGACCGAGCCGCCTCAACTCATCTGCGCTAGGCATTAGTGAAACGTATTGAGCATGTTTACTTTAACCAGGCTAGGTCAACCGCGTGTGTCGTCACTTATCTTGATCTACCTACTCTGGTTTTGTGAAATACGCCCCTGACTCCCATTGGGTACAAATAGAAGCGGGATATGTTGACCCGATACCTCTAGACTCTCTTATATTTATCAAACATTTTAAAAAGATAAAAAACATGGGGAAATATTTTACTGTTGTGAATACACTGTCTGTTTGGCGAGACTGTTTGAGAAAAGTGGGCACTGCTAAATGCATTTATGTAACCTCACCTATTCATCAAAACCCTGGTTTTTAAAAAACAATATTTGCATTTAACTGACCAATGGAGACACTTGGGGATATCTCATCTTAAAGATATGTTTAATAAAAACTGGAAACGTAAAACATTCCAGGAACTAAGTGGAGAATTTAATCTACCTAATTCAGATTTTCTCAAATATATGCAGATCCAGAGCATTACAAAATCACTAATTAAAGAAGACAAGTTACACTTTGAATTGACTGAACTGGAAGAGAATCTAATCACACCATATACTATCAAAGGCCAAATTAGTAAATTATACAACATTTTTAATCAGAGATGCCAAACTGTTTTCCCAGCCCTTTTGAAGATCTGGGAAACTGACTTATCTATGAAACTTGATGAAAATAGCTGGCAAAATATATGTGAACGAATTTTCTTTCCATTTACAAGCAACAAGATTAAAGAAACAAACTTCAAATTTATTCATAAACTCTATCTCACCCCTATGAAAATGCATAAAATGTTCTACACATGTTCTGGCACTGCGACACATGGAACAATTTCTGGAGGATGATTCACTCATTTACAAAAGCTGTACTGGAATTAGATTTTGAGATGTCCCCATGCTTCTATCTACTTAACGACATAAGCAGTCGCCACTTGGACCAAAAGAAATGCAGACTGTTGATTTCCATCACACACTTTGCAAAGAAATGTATTCTTCTCTGGTGGAAAAATGAACTTGCACCATTTAGCATGTTCACAGAACAGATTTCTCAATTTCTTCCCCCGGAGAAGATAGCACATTGAAAATCACAATAGGGGTGACCTATTTCATGACCTTTGACCGCGTGCGTGAGGAGGTAGAAGGTGTGATGTGGACGTAGAGCACTTGTTCATTTAAAAAAAAAAAACTGTTCATGAGATCCATTGAAACTTTTAATACAAATTTGTAAATGAACCCATCTGTGATCGATTGAAAAATAAAAAGATGTAAAACAGAAAAGGGCTATAGCTTATGGCCTGGGAAAGACAGATCAACTGCAAAGTTCAAAGTTATAATCTGTGTTTCTCAGCACCGCACATCCTAGAATGCTTTCTTGCGAGTTGGGTGCTAGAGAGACAAGGCTACACACCTTCCCAGTACCCTCCCCAGCCGTCAAGATCACATGCACTGGATAGCTAGTGTGGAAGTGCAAGTCAATCGTGCACGGTTCCGGTCCGCGCTTCATTTGAACCGTGGAAATTGTGCTGCTTTTACAGGAGTGCCGACAACCGTGCAGCTGCACTTTCCTCTTTCCTCTGCACTTTTTTGTCTGTGTCTGTTAAACCTGTAGCCTACAAACTTCGCATTCGGTGAAGTTCACAGATAAATTAATAGCAAAAGTCTATCAAAACACAACTAAATAGCCTACACATTTACATGCATTTATGATAAATATGCACAATAACTTGATATGCCTGAGCAAATATACGATGACATTAACAAAACAAAAACAACTTCAGAAATCTTATTTAGCCTACATTAACACGCACTGCTTCTTCTCATCTTCCATTACATTCTCCCTCTTTTTTTTAATCACACCGTCAGAGAATTTCTAAGGATTGTGGGTTATTTCTTCACGCCAAGGATCCATCGATGCATCCTCCAAAATTCTCCGAAATTCTCAGAATGAAGGACTCAGTACTTGATAGAATTTAAAGCATCCTTTACTTTGGAACAGTGCTTGACGAGATTTGATGACGTAACGTCCTTGAAAAAGTGGCTTGGAAGGACCCATCCTTGACTTTGAGAAACACCCATTGTATGCATTATATACCCTCCAGAAGTATTGGCACCCTTGGTAAAGTTGACTAAAAAATAGGTATAAAACATTATCTTTTGGTGATTTATTGTACTACAATCAAAACAATGAGGAAAAGTACACCCTGGAAGAGAAGCAAATTTATTCTGAGAAAAAGGAAAATATCATCAAGAAATAAATATTTTTAACAATGGCATAAGAAATGTGGTTGCCTTGCTTTACAACATTTTCTTGGGTAGCCACATTTCAACTATGTAGATAATTACCAAAATGATAAATGATTAGAACTGTAGCTGAGCTTGCGTGTTTATCTCTTTTACATTTTGCTCATTAGGCAAACCACCAAAAACGAACCTGGTGTTGAACTGGTGCCGTTCAGAATTCCTTGAACCATGGTGCTATCTAGTGAACCAGCCCACATTTACACAAGTTCTGAACCGAACCAAGGATGCGTCATCAACAATGGGTGGTGCATGCAAAATCAAAAGTTAATGAGATGCATAAACGGGAGAGTGATATGACCAGTTCTCCCATAAAAACGGCAGAAACTAGCTGTTTAAAATGCTCAACGTCTGCAGTGTAATGCTAGTTGAATCGTTTTGTTTACTCATGGCAACATTTGATATGGACGGAAAACTCGTGCTTTTAGCCTTTTCCCCACTGAATGGCACATGACACGCCCACTCCGGTTCGCAAGAAAAAACAAGTATTTTTTGGTTCGACTTCCGAACCAAGGTGCCACATTCCGAACCGGCTTTTGTTTGGTGGAAACACAACGAACGGTTTAAATGTTGGTTCGGAGCCGGTTCTCTGTCGGTGGAAAAGGGCCTTTTGTGTTTCCATGTCTTTTCCTTGTAATCACATTATCACATATTTTGTCAGGAAGTTCAGCTCAGTGTGGCCAATTGAACATGACTGCTTTGATCATCACCCAGACATAATTTTGATGAGAATAGATGATGGTCGGCCCTGTTCACACTTAATGCGTCATCAAATCTGATTGCAAGTGTCTCGTTCTAAAGACTGGTGTGAACAATGACCAAAACGGTTTGGAATCTAATTGTTCTTAACCACATGCGGAGGTGGTTTAAGACGCATGTATCCACATATGTTCTGTAGTGTGAACGCTCAATCCGTCCTTATGCGTCTTTGACTTTGACGTGCTAGACCAATAGATAAACATTCTAAATTCTAAAGGTACATTCTACAGGTAAATCCGAATGCAAGTGATCAGCTGAGATGCATATTAGAATACTGGTGTGAACGAAATTCATCTTGGCTGATAACTTGCAATCAGATTTTGGCCAAGACGCATTCTTGACTAGTGTGAACAGGGCCCTATCCGTTTCCAGTGGCGGAGTAATATCAACAAGCTACCAATGGGATTTATAAAATGCCTAATCTAACACAACAAAATTTGAATTTCACTGCGAAACTTGCTATAGAAGATCGTTGAAGACCAGTAACCACTCGGTGAGTTGCACATTTGTTTAAACAGGGGTGTTTTAAGGACAGAATCGTCCTGGCCCATAGTGAGCAATGCTGAAGCCATACAGAGAACATTCTAAAGTAGCCAAATTGCAGCAACAGGACCAACCTTCGAGATTTTGGTGTCAACCACTCGTTTGCATCCTAGGAATACAGAAAACGGGCTTAAAGTGTAAAATACCGAACTATGCCTTTAAGATTGAACATTAGTCTGGGGAGTCTCTACTGCTCAAGAGGCGTGATCAATGGGCATAGTTCAAATGACGCTTTTGATAGTCCTTCAACCAATCAGACCAACGATCCGGGTGTGCTTTTTGGATAAGCCAGTTTGTGATTGGACCCAGAAGATGTGGACAGGAAGCAGGATGTGCAGCAGGTTTCCAGCCTGAGCTGCAGGGCAAAATCCAAATCGCTGGCATGTCAAGCAGAGTTTACCCAGCCTAATACTAAGACTTACACTTATACTTTAAAACTTAAACTTATACTTTAATATACTTTTTATGTTTTTTCTGCCACAAAGTAGCCTACTAAATACTAATACTTAGTATATCTTGCTCCAAGTGCATAATAAGGTCAAGCCATTGACTCATGCTTAACATTTAATTTATATATTAATATAATATAATGCTGGAGTTAAAAACTTTACAGTATGTATGTGTGCTCAAGTATTATCTTTATCTTAAAATCATACAGAAAAACCCAAAAACGTTTGACTTGACTTTATTGATCAAGCTAGTTCCTGTCATAAGGATTTGGCAATGGTGTTATGTACAGTTTCAACAAGAACACATTTTGTTTTGATCATGTCTGGCCAGACAGCATATCAGGGTTTTTTTTTTTTAACAACATAGGCCTATATGAAAGTATATATGGTTATAGCCAGACTAAGTAGGCCTATTAATGTACTTAGTCTTAGACTTCTGTTTTTACTTTATAAGTTTTTGTTGTTTGTTGTTTTTTTATTCTATATGTTTTGATGGTATAAGCCATACTTCATATTCTCTAGTTTATAAAAAGTCAACTTCAAGTACTTGATTGATGTCTTACATGCTGAACATTATGCAGCCATAATCAATAGTTGCTCTGGGGTGCGTTTCCCGATAACGATGGATAGACACTCTTACGAGGGTTTTCTACGATTCATCTTAAGATCGATCGTTAGGATTTGCCGACTGTTTCCCGAACATGCTCGTAGCGTGAACGCGCGTGCACTGCTCTTACGATGCTCTTAAGGGAGCTGTCCACGATAAAAGTTCTGAAATATCCCCTAATTTGATGGTGATATCAGGTGACTGCACGTCATAGCTAAGCCACCGTCCTAACTTCGGATCTATACATTAATTAACATCAATACTTAAATAGAAAACCTTTGACATCTGTATGTAAGCATTCCAATTAGCCTAGGCCATGTACCACACGCATACATACTTTTGTATTATTTAACATTAGATTGTTGCCCCGTTTTTATGTTTGTTGGAAGATATGTATATTAGGCTTCAGCTAGCTTACTCCTACATCGTTTATGCGAGTTCTTTGCTAACCTACTTGTGAGAGCACGGTGTGCTGCCTGTGCAATAATGTTTCGTGTCACTTAAGCAGACGTTTGAATAATGAGGTTGATAAGAAAATGAGGAAATGTGTAGGCTTAAATAACATAGCCTATAGGCTTAGATTTTGACGCAGAACAGACTATTGTCACATATTCCTTTCTCTGTTTTTACCTCATAAGCCTAATAAAAAATAAAAAATAAAAGGCTACACAAAAAGATAATGGCAAACTTTTCTGGCAACGTCTCCTTTCATAACTTGTAGGCTATTCTTGTCCGGTTTTAATAACATTATGTCCATTGAATGAATGCTATTTTGCACGCTAAAATCTGAATCATCACAAGTAAATCATCAAAAACTGAATCATCACAAGTAAATTTACAATAAAGAATGGTAACGTAAATTGGGATTGTATTCTTAGTTGTAATCCCCCTGCATATCCTGCTGGTGACTCCACTGAGGCATAGCGTTACGACGCTCTTAGGCAGTAACGAGAACTCTGGATCACTCGTAGATCTACGAGTGTTTTCACGATGCTCTTAAGCTACGATGGTTTCGGGAAACAGTCGGCAAATCTTAAGACGGTCGTAAGAGGGACTTTACGATCATCGTAGGCTTACGATGCTTTCGGGAAACGCACCCCTGATCAATGCATTTATGTAGAGACTCACAAGGTTATATAGCCTTGCATCAGACACTTTTGCTTGCATCTCAATGGTCGCATTCCATTTTGAGGGACTATTTCTCAGAAGCAGCGGAATTTCACGATACCAGTTTTAGTAGTACTGCGCTAAAACAGAGAAGCGCTCCAGTCGCGTCGGGACATCTAGCCGCATAGTAAACTTGGCAACATGGTGTTTCCCTGTGCATTCAAAAATTGTAAAAATAAATGCTACAGATGGGCATCACAAAGTTACCACAAATTTCCATTGAGAGATCCTAAAAGGAACCGACGGTGGCTAATTGCTGCTGGCGTGGACATCAGAACACCCGTTGAGACTCTATGCAAATTGCGAGTGTGTAGTGATCATTTTAGACCAAAGGACTTTGAAAAACCCCGCAGTCTGAAGGCACACGCGACACTGACAAAAACTGCAGTGCCGTCCGTCTTTCCAGGTGCACCAATAGCTACAGATGAAAAGGTAAATAACTTTTGGTTGGCGACTTTTGCTAATAAAGCTAGCCCCTTTCATAACGTTAGCCTACTGCTTCTGATAGATAAAGAGTCCGTTGGTCCTTGGTCCGAAACGTTGTGCTAAATAAACCTGGGAGCTGCCATCAGTGTGCGGACCTTTATCATTTCTTTTCTGGTCTTTTTGGTCCAGCACCTGCACTATTTAGATGTGCGCGCATTCTTGTTTTTGGAATTAGTTGAGCACATGCACGTGGAATGAATTCCTGGGGAGAGCACGAATTTTAGTTACATTTTTAGAGGAGGCTACAGTGCGCGTCTAGGCTGCACTGGCAGCAACCATCCTGGATGCAGCTATCGATAGGCTCTCTGAAGTGTGGTGGTTAAACCACTGGTCTCTCAAACCTCGCATGAACGCACTTGCAATGTCCAAATGTCCGAAGACTAGCCTAGGCTACTCCTTCAAGAGAACTTCATTTTGTGCTACTTGTACATTTTTTATTCCTGCTCTTTTTTTTCCAGCGTTGTTCATAAATAAAATTGTTCAGACTATTTTTTTCAAAAGGCCGACATTTGTGTATGATAACCATGAGCTGTATAGATCTGCCAGATTTAGGTAAACATTGCGTGATTATTAGAACGAACTCCCAGCATGTCCCTTTGGATGCTCCGTAGAAAGCTCTCGTTTAGAAATCACGTACGTGGATGTTGCAGGAAGAGGAATCCTATGAGGGGAAAGTGTAGTCTAACTCAGGGAATATCGGAGCTGTTGCCAATAATACGCTTGGAGTAACGGTACACCTGTAGCTCTTTTAGAAAAAATGCGTAGCTGTGTCTTTCCGAATTGTGGCAACCAAATGAAGAAATATTTGTGCCTAAGCTTTCACCGTCTTCCTCTCTTTGACCATAACCTACTGAAGTTGTGGCTAGGTGTACTTCAGCTTGATGTGCAAACCCCTATACCTATACTTCGCGATAAAGATTACCGCGTTTGCAGCGAGCATTTTGATGAGGATGCCTTTACAGGCACATCACAAAAGCGCGTGCGGCTTAAAAAAGATGCCGTTCCGAGAGCGAAGAGATATGCAGCAGACACAGTGGAGGTAAGCCATGTTATCCTCCTTTTGGACACTCACTGTGGAACTGTGCACATAGACACATTTTGAAGGGTACATATCCACACTTTCTTCTGAATCATCCTACACAATTAGCAAATTAATTCATTAGAGTGCATGAAATTGCACTCTACTGTTATCCGATTTCTTATTCTTCTAACGTTTTTTGTGTGTCTAATTCAGCTTCAACTGTTTAACGTAGAAACTTCATTGAAACTGCGCTGCGTAGATCTTACTTAGGTGACTTCAGCTATGTATTTTTTAACTTTGTACCTTTTATTAAGGTTTTGCTTGTGACGTTTTGGTCACGTGATTCTATGTTCCATCGCCGACTGGTAGTCAAGGCACTGAACCCTGGCTAACCTAACTTTTTCATACATTAATTTGATTGACAGGCTAGATATGGCGATACGCCTAAGCACACTGCCGCCTCATGGAACAGGCACAACAAGTCGGCATATTTTCACCTCGTTTTTACACATGACACGTGAACACTAGCCTCGCGAGCCATCCACGTACTTCCGGCCAAGGATTGCCTCCACTACGAGTCTGGCTGGCTGTGCTCCTCTGTAGAGCATTCTGCTCGGTAGAATTGTAACAGAACGCCCCCCCTCCAGAAAGCAGCCAATAAACGAAGAGACGGGTTGGTGGGGGCGAAAGGGGGAGGGCGCTCGTGACGATGACGTTAAACGCCTGCGCTATGTTGTTATGAGTAACTATCGCCGATTGGGTGAGAGCTGTCCAATCAATTCAAACCAGAACTGGGCGTTACTTCCCGCTTCCTGCAAGCGCTTCAGAGCAAAGAAATGCCAGACCATAATATGAAATGAAATGGTAGTATTATGGGATGGTTAGGACCAGGCTACGTGAACACGTCCTCCCCTGCCTGGATCTTAAAAGCTACTTTTCCACCAGGCAGTAGGGTACAGTTCAGTTCAGTACGTTACGTTTTGGTACGGTTCAGTCCGGTTTGTGTACCCACTGCAAAAGGCACTGTATAAGATTGCTGGCTGTGCTTCATAGGGCAGCATTATCATATAATTTAAATAAACTTGTCATAAAAATAAATACAGTGGACTAGGGATGGCGAAAACTACTAATTTTCTTGATTTTTTTAAAATCCCCTACAGCGCGAAACATGAGTCCCGCAAACCAAGGAGCTTGTAAGTAAGTGGAGGACAAATGGCTCCTTCGTTTCGAAATGGTTTGGGTACCAGGTGATCGCGTTGCAAATAAAGGCGTTTGTCTAGCGTTAGAAGCTCATTTGAAACTGAAATTGCCGCGGCTCACTTAAGAAGATGACTGCTCCGAAGAGACACCGCTATAGTTTGAGGAAGTAGCCTACTAACAATAATAAAGAAAGATGATCATCATTACTAGGGGTGTCACGATTCTCCAAATCCTCGATTCGATTTAATTTTCGATTTTAAAGCCACGATTCGATTCGATTTTCGATCTTTTTTTATTAATGCATTCCTTGTGTCATTATTATTATTATTATTATATTCATTTTTATTTGTTGCCCTCTTCCTATTCTGTTTCAGGGGGCTTTTATTTTGAAAGCGTTCCATCCGAGAGGTTGTAAACAAAAAAAAACGTCAAACATAGACATGTGAACATAGTGAAATGAAGCAACACAGAATGATACTTTGAATGTTTGTGCACACTCTGAAGACACTCTGAAGAGACCCAAGGTTAGTGTTAATGGAATAAATACTTATCAATGTGCATTTTAAGCCTTAAAGTCATTTTGAACTGTAGGCTAACTAAATCGTTTTTTAGGCTACTTGCTAAGTTGAGAAGGCTAAATTGGTGTTAGGCTAACTGACGTGAATGAACGCAAAAATGCTTCCACACCCGTGATTTCAGAGTAATAAGAGGTTGATGTGCATTTTTTTAACTGGCTGCAGCCTAAAATTAGAGGAGTGTTGATGCTGCACGTGTATGGTTTTGCGTTTTGGGCATACATGCTGGACGTCACGTTGGGGGTGTGGCTGCATCGTCGATTCGACTTTTCAGTTCGAAGTTCGAGATTGAGATGTAATTTCGATCGATTTCGATTTAAAATCGAGATCGTGACACCCTTAATCATTACCTTATTTGTTACCATTACTGACCCTTCCTGAAATGTACATGTAATGTGTTCCCAAATCTAAGCCCATCTTATGCGGAAAGTGGCTGCAACACGATGAAACCAATGGATAAAACGGGCACCTCCAGATTGCAAATGACGCACCAGCCAAGGCATGCGTGCAAGTGTTTTTATTGGTTTATTAAGTAGCCTACAAGCAGGCGAGCTATTACAAATTGAGTGTGAGGGATAATTTGTTAACTTCACGCAAGAAAGACCTTGGAATAAGATGGCTAGCTGTAGTAGCGTTTAGTCCACTGTCTATAATAATAGCCTAATTTAGAGATCGTTTTTTTTTTTTTTTTTAACCGACTAGCGACAACTTTGATCGGCTAACGTGGATACGGTCAACCATCGGTCAAACAGTCACCGGTTAACATCCCTACAGTGGACACATAAAGCTGCTTATGTTGCTTATGCTACTTGTTGTTGTCTTCGTTTGGTGGACAGTAGCCTCGCTCGCCTAATCAACCTGTCTTGTTAAGGTAACTGTTAATCAGACTCGCTAGACTTTTATTTACAACTGTGTCTTACTGGAGTAGGTAGGTAGTAGTGATGCGCAGTTCAGCCCATTACCCACGGATATCCGCGGGTTTACCCGCGGGTCGGGCGGATTTGGGTAGGCCTAGTAGTTTTTTCTAAATATTGCGGGTGGGTCGGGTCAAAAAAGTAAAAATGCACATTTCTCACTTGTTAACTTCCGACATATTAGGTGGCGATGCGCCTGCAATACACAGGAGGTGTGGTCGAGCGCAAAACATAATTTCTCCTAAATTCAGCACCTAATTGCGCCATGCGTGACTGACTGAAAAAAGTCAATCGCGCATTCGCTACTTTATGGACCCTAATGATCTGGGATATCGAAGGTTGTGCACAATACGAGAACACCTTGCTTCTGTCATTTACACGAATAAACAGCTGTGCCTGTGAAATGCTTGGCAGTGTTTCACGCAAAAGTAGGCTAGCCTATGAAGTTGCAAGGGGAAATATGAATGGAAACTTGTTATGTCCATGAAGATGAGATTTAACACTGGCCATGTCTAGGCTGCAGATTATGGTGGAAGAGCGCAGATTGTCAAAATGACCGACCATTGTAACCCGCTGTTGTCCTCATGTGGGAAAATTAGGCTAATTAGGCTACGAAAGACGTTAGGTGCGTTTTTTCCTTTCCGCGGGTCGGGTCGGATTTGGGTCACAATTCGAACATATTTTTGCGGATTGGGCGGGGCAGTTTGGATCTCCTGAAGAGTCGGGTTGGGGCGGGTTTTAAAAAAAGCCCACCCGCGCATCACTAGTAGGTAGTAATCAACATTGCAGCGCTTGAAAACGTGCTTTATAGCCAACTGTAAGCTAGATAGTTTACTAGAAACGTTTACAAGTATCCATCTGCTGATGCAAAGGCTAGCAAAGTTAACCTGACTTTCGCCAGATCCTGTAGTTTGCTGTCTGCTTTACACAAGGATCTGGGACTTCTCGATCAGAGATGTATTTATTAAGGCGGGTCCTTGTAAAACATCCTCGCATGTGATTTGATAAACCACTTGCCTGTTATCTTGAATGACGTGCTAGGCTTCTTCAAGCTCTTGCCAAACCCGGTCGGAAGAAGAAAAACAGCCTTGCCACCATTAATGTCTTCAAAACTATTCTCTGTTAATCTTTTAAAGAATGAATACTCGATAGATTCGACAAAACGGTTGAAATAGCAGAATCAATGTCAGCACAAGACTCCTCGCTGCGTGCCGCCATTGTTGTTTGAATCAAACACTCGCTTCGGCGCTCCTGATTGGTTTATCATTTTTTGATCACTGGAACGAGTTTGGATTGCCCTCGAGTCCAGACCCTTGTGTGGAGCTCAGCGAAACGCCTCTGGTGGAGCATGGCGGAACTACAAGGGTCTGGCGAGAGTCAGGCTATAGCAAAGTAGCTTAAGTTAAAGCGACAGACGTGGCCACTGGCTATCACGGAATGCTAATTGATGCTGATATAATACTCTAACAACAACTTGGATTTGAAACACGCAACTTATAACTTGGATTCATGTGACCCAGTTGTGGTTTATGTTAGCCTACAATTACAAGTCATGTTTTGGTTCACTGTAGTTAATAGTTTTGCACGTCATGGATGTGAGCACCACCAGGTAGGCTAGTTCTGTCATTTATTTGGCCATGTTGTGTTATGTGCTACGTTTTGAAAAGACAGAAACTATGATGCTTATAATTATGTGACCAGTTTCGATGTAATTACACGTTCGTAAATAGTAAAAAAATAATGTTTGTGTTGGAGTGTCAAGATGAAATATTGTGGCAGGGTAAGTAGCTAGCCAGTAAAGTAACATAGCTAGCACAGGCTACCAGATGCATGACAACACGAGGACTCAACACTAAACCGCTAGTTAATCAAATAAGATTCACCAACCTGACATAAAATTAGCCGGACACTGACACGTTTCTGTCCATCATAATTTCAGTTCAATCAGTTGTAGACTACAAGCTACTAATGTCGCGGATATGGCACACTTGGTTTGCGGTCTTTGCTGGCAATTTTCTTTCTGAACGATTAGGACAACCATAATGTGACGTAATTGTAGGCTACTATTTTAAGACGGGAACATACCATTTTTTTTTATCAAATAAATAATTATGAATTTACAAATTATACTAAACCAGAAACTGACTTTCTAATGGGGTTTACATTACGTTCTCCTGCATTTTCCTCATAGATATATATCTATGCATTTTCCTAACCACTTCGTCAGGTGGCGACACCTAGCCTACCGTAGGCTACCACCACTAACGGAAATGATTAAACAAACAAACAAATGGTACGCAAGTAGTTGCCATCTCTTAATCTGTGTTTCGATCATAAAAAAATACATTTCGGAGATATTTTTAATAATAATAATAATAATTAAAGCTGCGAGCAGCAATGTGGGGGCCAAGCTTTGGAAATTTGGAAAGACAACCCCCCCTCCGCCCCTCTCCCTGTGACCACCATAGAGGAGTACTTGTGTGCTTTTGTCTGGGCTTGAGAGAGAGAGAGAGATGAAAGCGTTACTGAAAAATGAGCTGACTTCCTGTGATTATAGCGCCCCCTTAGTGGTCAAAAGACATGACATGGGAGAGTGGGCGTGTGCAAATGGACCCCCCCCCCCCCCCCCCCACGACAACCATAGAGGAGGGTGTGTGTGCTTGTGTCTGGGTTTGCGAGAGAGAGAGAGATGAAAGCATTAATGAAAAATGAGCTGACTTGCTGTGATTATAGCACCCCCCTAGTGGTCAAAAGACATGACATGGGAGAGTGGGCGTGTGCAAATGGAACCCCCCCCCCCCCCCCACGACCACCATAGAGGATGGTATGTGTGCTTGTGTCTGGGTTTGAGACAGAGAGAGAGTGGATGTGAAGAAAATAGCCAAAATTAATTTCAATTTTTTGTTTGTTTGTGTGTGTGTCCTTGGGATGTGTTCCTAAGTCCACTTACCAAGTTTGGTTTCGATAGGTGAAAGTGTTGTTTATTATAGCGCCCCTAGTGTTCAAACGTCACCAAATTTAGTGTAGGTCCTTAAGATGTGCTCACAAGTCCACGTACCAAGTTTTGTGTTGATCCGAGAAAGTTTTGCTAATTATAGCGCCCCTAGTGGTCAGAGTACATAAAATGTATTGTGCGTCCTCAGGGTGGGGTCCCAAGTCCATATACCAAGTTTGGTTTCGATACGTGAAAGCATTGCTGAGATATGAGCCTACTTCCTGTTACTATAGCGCCCCCACAGTTGTCAAAGGGCACCAAAGTTGTTGAGGCTTCTCTTAATTGGGTTCTGAGCCCATGTTCTAAGTTTGGTCTTGGTACATGAAAGCCTTGCTGAGATATAGGTTCACTTCCTGTGTGGCGGCTTCGCCGCCAATTTGGATTGGCTGTTAGAGGCGAGCACTTCCGTCAATTGTTCCACAAAGCAATGCAATAAGAAAGCATGGTCTGAAGATGATGTGTGCAAATTTTGGTGAGAATCGGATGAAATTTGAGACCTGTGAAACGTTTTGGAAGTTTTGACCTTGGTCTGTTGGTGGCGCTACAGCAATCATGAAAAAGTCTTGTTAATTGGTGGGTGGGGCCTTGACTTTTGCCTTAATACACTGAGCAAGTTTCAGCTTGATAGGTTCAAGCATAGCAGAGATATTTGCATTAATGTTGTTGCTTGGCCCCCAATAAACTCTTTGGGAGGGATTTACCCACAATGCTCAGCTCCAAATCGTCCAAAACACACACCGTCGCAGAGAAAACTGTGGCAAGGGAGGGCTATATATAGAGAATGAACTAGCAGTATGTTCAACAGTGAGTAAGTCCCTCTATCCCTTTCGAGGCTGTGGCATTGCTAAGATTCACATGGCCTCCGGCTGAGGCACAGCAGCGGAAAATCCCAGGTGTCTTACCACCCGGTAGGTGGACAGACGTAGTGGTCATCCAGGAAGTCCATGGGAAAATGTGGGAATGTCACCCCCCCCACCCCCATGACCACCATAGAGGGTGGTGTGTGTGCTTGTGTCTGGGTTTCAGTGTGTGAAATGAAAGCATTAATGACAAATGAGTTGACTTCCGATGAAAGCATTAATGAAAAATGAGCTGAGTGATTATTAGTGGTGGGGGAAAAAATCGATTCTGTTCAGTATCGCAATATTTTGTGCATGCAATTATATCGATACTAGTAGCTCAAAGTATCGCAATACTTAATAATAGAATTTAATTATCTATTTTACTTTTATTTGAGTCCCCAAGGGGAATTTCAAGATATTACACTCACAAGGTGGCGCTTGTTGTGGCGTTTTATTGTGCATTCAACGGCAATTTCAAATAAAAATGGCTTCACAATCACAACCTGTTATAGACGACCCTCCATCACATTGAAAGTGTGAGTGTATTTCGGTTTTTAACAAAAAGCAAATAGTAAGGACCTTGATATGCTCCACGCCATGACAGAGTGAGTTGAACAGTGTTATTTTCCTTATTTTTTGTAATGCCTTTGAATAATATGAGAGACTTGAATAGCAATATATCGCAGAATCGAATCGCAATACTTGTTGTATCGCAATATGTTTAGAATCGCAATAATATTGAATTTTGGCCCAAATATCGCAATAGTATCGAATTGTCATTCTTTTGCCAATTCCCACCCCTAGTGATTATAACACCCCCCTAGTGGTCAAAAGACATGAGATGGAAGAGTGGGCGTGTGCAAATGGAACCACAAGTACCATAGAGCAGGGTGTGTGTGTTTGTGTCTGGGTTTGAGAGTGTGAGATGAAAGCATTAATGACAAATGAGCTGACTTCCGATGAAAGCATTCATGAAAAATGAGCTGAGTTACTGTGATTATAACACCCCCCTAGTGGTCAAAAGATATGAAATGGAAAAGTGGGCGTGTGCAAATGGAACCACGACCACCATAGAGGAGGGTGTGTGTGCCTGTGTCTGAGTTTGGGACAGAGAGAGAGTGGATGTGAAGAAAATAGCCAAAATTAATTTCTATTTTTTTTGTGTGTGTGTGTGTGTGTGTGTGTGTGTGTCCTTGGGATGTGTTCCCAAGTCTTGACACGTGAAAGCCTTGCTGAAATGTAGGTTCACTTCCTGTGATGCGGCTTCGCCGCCAATTTGGATTGGCTGTTAGAGGCGAGCACTTCCGTCAATTGTTCCACAAAGCAATGCAGTAAGAAGGCATGGTCTGAAGATGGTGTGTGCAAATTTTGGTGAGAAACGGATTAAATTTGAGACCTGTGAAACTTTTTGGAAGTTTTGACCTTGGTCTGTTGGTGGCGCTACAGAGTTTGTGAAAAAGTCTTGTTAATTGGTGGGTGGGGCCATACCTTTTGCGTTAATACACAGAGCAAGTTTCAGCTTGATAGGTCTAAGCATTTTAGAGTTATTTGCATTAATGTTGTTGAGAAATTGATGAACTTTGACCTGTTGCTGGCGCTAGAGGTATGGGGTCTGGAGTCTGTAGATTGGGGAAAGTGGTCATTGGCCATAGAGGAATATGTGTGTTAAATGGCTTCCATAGAGACATAGGTTTAATGTCTGTGTGGCGGCTTTTTATTGGCTGTTACGGGCAAATACTTTGGTCAATTCTTCCAAAAAGCAATCAGATTAGAAGGCATGGTCTGAAGATGGTGTGTGCAAATTTTGGTGAGAATCGGATGAAATCTCTGACCTGTGAAAGTTTTTGAAAGTTTTGACCTTGTTCTGTTGGTGGCGCTACAGCCTGAAGGGTAAAGCATTGGAAATTGGTGGGTGGGGCCTTAACTATTGCCTTAATCCACTGATTAAGTTTTAGCTTGATAGGTAAAAGCATTGCAGAGCTACTTGCATTAATGTGTTAATTTTTTGACCTGTTGGTGGCGCTGGAGTTTTGGGGTTTGGAGTCTGTAAATTTAATAGATTCGGCAGGGCCCTGAATTGAATAAGTGTGCCAAATTTCACAACTTTTTACTGTATGGTTTGGTGGGAAATGGGCAATGTGTACTTTATAATAATAATAAGAAGAAAACGTAGAATCACTATGGGTTCCTCGCAGCTTCGCTGCTTGGCCCCCAATAAGAATACGTAGAATCACTATGGGTTGCCTCGCAGCTTCGCTGCTTGGCCCCCAATAATAATAATACATTTTATTTGTATTGCACTTTATATTATGGACAATCTCAAAGTGCTACAAAATTATAATGCAAATGGATAACAGATAAAGACAGATAAAAAATAATGCAATTTAAAATAGATTATATACACACACACACACATGCACACACACACACACACACACACTCACATATACGTGTATAAAATATACACACACACACACACACACACAAACACACACATACAACACACACACACACACACACACACACACACATCAACAAAATACATTTACCAGAAAGCTTTTTTAAAAAGATATGTTTTCAAAGTTTTTTTTAAAGTGTTCAATGTCTGTGGGGCCCTCGGGTCGTCAGGGAGGGCATTCCACAGCCTGGGAGCAGCAGCAGAGAAAGCTCTGTCACCCATCCTGTGGAGCTTGGTTCTGGGGATGTGGAGGGTGTTAATAGCCCCTTTCAGACCGTCGGGCCAAAGCCGAGCTAGCCAGGCCGTGCCAGGGCTAATTGCTTTCACACCTCTTGGCGGGTGCTAACTGCGGGCCAAATCGGGGCTACTAGCCCCTGATTTCTGGCCCAACAAAATCGTTGGGCCAGTCGGGACTACAGTCGGGCCAGAGGCGGCGTCAAGGTGAAGGCGGAGTCAACCTGTTGCTGTGTGTGGAGTCCACAAACATTGCACATGGAATTTAGACATAACGTTACATCCACATAGATATTTGCCTGTCAGTAGGCTAACTCCGTCCAGAGATCACCATGTAGCACAGTAAAAAGTGAACTAATATAACTAACTAACATAGCGTCCCACTAATTTAGGCTATTCCTGCCAGTGTGTTTTCTGCTATTGATACGACCAAAGATCCTTAAATAGTAGCCTAGATTAGCCCAGCTTGACGTTACATTATAAACTTTGTTTTTCATGCTAGCGCGAACTTCTCCTTTTAGTACACCAGAAGAATACATAAACGCCTGGACATGGTAGTGATTTTCACCGCTTAAAATTCATTTATTTTCATTTTGAAAGAAACATGGTGAGGCAATAGAAAATGGCATTGCAGGTCGTTTGTTTAGAACAGGAAATCGCGTTGCCGGGACAACCTGACATTTTCACTCACGCACTCCAGCCCCTTTCGTTCGGAAATTCTAAAATAACTCTGTTTGTTAATGCTTCAAAATAACATTTAATAAATGAACCTTACATTTTCCAGTAGCCATCGAGTTGTGGATTTTTAACAAAGTCCCGTTTGGTTCTTAGCAGGAGCGTCTACTACTGGCTTCAAAATATTTTCTTTAGCCTACTCTGCTTGGTGCTAGGCTGTGAACTCGTGGCATCGTCGTGAAACTAAAATTCCACTGGAGCTCCATGCGGATTTTACTGTCTATGGATTGTACACACAGCCTTACAAATGTTTACTGCTCTTCGAGTCAGGTAAAATGTCATTTACAGTGGGTACGGGTTGAGAATGCACCTTCTCCCGCGGGACTCCCGAAGAGATCCCGCAGGCTGTCAAGCCGATTTTTTTCGAGGCTAAGGCAATGTACCCAAACAACCACCAGGTGGCAGAAAGTTTCATCCCGTATTTCAGCTGCATTTAATGATGAAGACCGCATATCCGTCAATAGTCGACTCCTTAATCTCATTTAATGATTAAAATGAAGGTGATGACTGGCGAAATTAATCAAACGACGTTTCAATAAACCATTGTTGAAATTGACAGTTGAAATGGTTATAGAAAATCGCCTACAGCCTAACGCCGACACAGCTGATTCTTTGATTGATTCTAAGCTGTTTTGATGTAGGGGATGGGTAAACTGGCGCGCTACAAACATGCTACCAATCAAATGTAATATTAGTAGGACTAGCCTACTTAGACACTTTAGTCATAGGCAACGTTGCCATGTTAATTTGGGCTAGAAGTGCTTGCTTGTGGTGGCGCTCCTGTCCGCTGCTTCTCCCGAATTGTGTTTGGCAAATTTGTTATTGGGGGAAACGCGGAGAAACGAGATGGTCAGTCCTCGTATTTTTTCTTCACGTTTCGGCTAAGTAATAGGCCTACGTTAAAGTCTTATTCCGTATTGAACAGACGCTCGGCATGTCAGATTGCAGTTGCAGAGTTTTCGAATGTTTTACAACCCAGCCGGTATCCGCTGTTCATTCCGACATATCCCCACTCGGCGGTAGGCCTATTTAACTTTTTTTTTTTCAAACAACGTGCCATTCCGACATGAGGTCATTAATAGGCTATTAATGTCATAACTATTAGGCTATCATTAGGCTTACTATGCATGGCTGTAGGCAGCTATGAGGCCACTGAGATCTGGACCTCATCGGTTTTGAGAGCTGGAAATACATGTGTTTGCTAAATATCGGTTGTTGTGCATGTTGCGTTCGCGACTCGGGGAAGTGAAAGCAGTTCTGTAAAGACATTGCAAGTTTTCAAGGAGATCATCTGCGCTGCGCCGCGCAGCTGTAGCTAATTGTGAAAGCCGATTGGAAATACATAAGTTTAGAGTGAACGTTTCAACTATGTTTGCCATGGTATACAAAAACACTCAAATAAAACAATAGCCTAAAAAATAACTGCATGCGTAATGGACACGGCTCTATATCCTAAATAATTTTCGAGGTTCGCCATTTGGTAATATGCCCTATCCTTACTGACAATAATTTAGATTGAGCACAACTAAAGTTGCACGAAGGCAAAATACAGTCCTAAAAGCCCATTCTATATAGCCTGGCCAATATTGTAGATGTGCAAAAGCAGCATTTGCGTGCGTGCTTGCCGGTGAGGTGTAGCCTACAAAAATGAGCATAACATCTGATTATTAAAGTATGGCTATAGGATATAGGCTAGAGAAGAGTTGGTTTAAAATTCAAGTGTAGTAAAAAAGTTTGTGCATCCCCGGTCAAGGTGCAGAACAAGAGTAAATCATAAAAAAATGGAAAAAGGTTCGCACACTTGAAATCCTTCTTTTTTGATTTGATTTGATTTTCTTTAGCACAAAGGAATGACGTTTCGACCGTGTGGTCTTCTTCAGATTAAAATTCAAGTACGTGCGCTATGTAACCCCTCGAGACCGACTGCAGTCTGCTGACACAGCCAGACGACTCTCCCAACCCATTCATTCGTTTTGGGCGATATAACCCATTCATTCGTTTTGTGCGTATATAGATTCCTGCATGCTGCATTACCGTGACCCTTAGCCTACCTTGTGGATGATTTTTTTCTCATTGGAATACAGCAGGACAGGATGCCTTTTATCTAACAAACGCAAAAGCTGAGATTGTTGGAAGGACTAGGCTACTCAACAAACTTGTTTTTCGTTTCTGGGAGATCTCGTTATCGTTTTGGATTGTCGGATTTTTATGCTTATTGTTTGGACTTATGGACAATGAACTTTGAGGGGTGGTTGTTAGTGCTTTACAAAGCTTTGTGTTAATAGGTGTCGGTCCTCCTATCCTTCAGCTCACTGCGCGATGCAGTTGCGCATAGTGGCCACGAAGTCATTAACTGTTTACGACACAATACATGATATTTGTGTTTTTCGTTTCTTAGATTTAATGCATGTTTGACATGTAAACGGGCCTTCAGTCCGTTAACTTAAGGCCTTCTTTTGTATGGGGTTGCTCGCATCAGCCCGTAACCTGTGAGACTACCCTAGAGCAATTGTAGCAACAACTACTAGAGCAATTGTCTTGTGCGATCATTCCCCCTCCCCCACACTTGTCTAACCAGTTCACTAGACATTATAGCCTACCTATACGGCATTGAGGACGATTGCCTCCCTCCCCCTCTCTCTCGACAGACACTTCCTGACACTAGGGCTCGGGATCATGACATCAAAACTTCGCGGGCACAGCCACATTGGCAGCTTCACTCCTTAGTTTACTATGGATTATGGATTTACTCCCGCCGTGTGTTCCTGTTACTTAGTTTTTGCCTTCTTGGTCGTATGTTGCTGTGTAGTGGGGTGTAACAGTGCAACCCACGATCGCAAGAGGAAAAGAATAAATCGCTAGACTACTATATTTCTGCTTCTTGTCTTGTGCATCTGAATTCTGAATGGATATTACGTTCAGTGCGCTACCAAATGGCGGCGATATTCCTATAATGCAAGGCGTGTGCCCGAGCCCTATTATGTAAATGCAAAAATGTGTGTGTGTGTGTGCGCTGAACCACGAATTCACATATTAACTTTTCTTTTCAGCAGACATCGCAATCATAAAAAAATCGCAAAACTTTCTTTTTTTTAATAAAATAACGCCTATTGTCTTAATGGGTTCCGGAGTGGTTCGTGGAGTAGGATTTGAGCACCGGTCGCTGACGTGTGATAAAAATGCCTCAACCAGTTACGCCATGGTTCGAGTGTCATTACCTTCGCGCTTAGCCAAGAAATATAAAGGATTCAGTCGAGTTCATTTATTCGCGGCATGCACTTGAAACGCCGATCAAAAGTTCTGACATGTTAAACTGACGTTAGTCATTAATTCACCACATGACAAAATGCTGTTATATTGACGCACAGTAGCCCACGGTAGTCTATGTCTATCTCTGAATCAACATGAACATGCATTACGAGATCCATATAGTTCTAAGTTGCTAGAAACTTCTTTTGCGGAGCTAGGCCTACTAGTCGATGGTTACAATGAATCACCCTCACTGCCCTATCGCATATCTGACCGTCCATTGTTACAATGTTACAAAATGCGCGATCTTCTCCATGCATGTAGCCTACGGTTATAAGTAAAGTGACATGATAGGCATGTATTAAAGATATTTCTGTTAAATACATTTTATTTTCAGTTGTCAAAAGTGGTGGGGACAAAATCTGTGATAACAAGTGCTGGGTAAGCTACCCAGCGTCGCCGGTTAAAATGAACATGCCTCCGTTTTAAAATAGCCTATAGGCCTACACATTTCTTAGTATTCCTAGCATAAATGTAGCCTAAATGTCCATCTTGTCCATCTCTTTCGTCTTCGCCTTGACAATAATAGCCTATTCACGGAAATGCGGTCTTGTAACCGTAATGAATTAATGAATTAATCTAAGTGCCTATCGAGTCTTTCAGGTTGAATTGAAGGTGTCTAAAACCATTTTCATTAATTTCAACAATGGTTTATTGAAACGTCGTTTGATTATAATTTCGCCAGTCATCACCTTCATTTTAATGATTAAATGAGACGGATTAAATGAGACGGATATGCGGAGCATTTCTCTCCCTCTCGAATGACCCAAACGTTGCTCTGGCATCTCTGCTGGACTGACTGAGTTATAGGCTACGTCGAGTGAGAGAGCCAGCTGTGAGGTATGGCTGTAAAACATTCGAAAACTCTGAAACTGCAATCTGACATGCCGAGCGTGATGTCTCTTTTCTCCGCTTGTCTTCGGGTTTTTCCGTGTTTTCCGGTATGAGCCGAACCTTCATTTTATTAGGGCGGTCTTATGTTGCCCCCTTGCGGTTGCAGTTTTAAACAAAGTCCCGATGCTTCGGGAGTCCCGATGTGCGGGAAAGAAAGGAGCATTCTCAACCCGTACCATCTGTATGTTACATAACTCATTTAGATACACGTCTGTGCCATGCGTTTCTTTAGGAATCCACCGTCTTGGTTTGTATAGAAATGAATATTAGCCTAAGTGACATACAAACGGACAATAAATGGTGACTGACTTCTATAGCACAGCATAGGAAAGCCTACGCGACTTTCTGCTTATCCTGCTTGAAAAGGTGTGGTAATGGTGACGTTTTCACAAGCGAGGGCGTGTCGAGGTGTAATGCGGAGAGGCTATGGCCTGACAGTCTGAACGCAAAGGTGAGGCTTGTGGACCCGGGCTATTAGCACCAGTTTGGCCCGAAGTTAGCCTGGCCCAAGCTGGCCCGATGGTCTGAAGCCGGCTAATGATTGTTGACCGCAGGGGGCGTGAGGAGGTCTGGGGGGTGAGGAGTTCCTGTAGGTAGAGGGGAGCATGTCCATATATGCACTGGTGGGTGAGGAGTGAGATCTTATACTCTATTCTGAAATTAACCGGGAGCCAGTGGAGACTTTTCAGAATGGGAGTGATATGTTCATGCTTGCGCACCCTCATCAGGATCCTGGCAGCACTGTCCTGGATGTATTGAAGTCTCTGGATGCTCTTGCCAGAGATCCCAATGAGGAGTGCATTGCAATAGTCTGGCGTGGATGAGCTTCTCTGCATCGCCCAGGGTGAGAGTTGGACGGAGTTTGGCAATGTTCTTGAGGTGGTAAAATGCAGAGATGTTTGATGTGGGTGTCAAAAGTGAGTTGTGGGTCCATTTTAACACCCAAGTTGGTGACAGATGTTGACAGGGAGATGTTTTGTCCAGAGAAGGTGACATTTTTGATGGTGGAAGAGCGGAGCTGATGTGATGAGCCAACTAGAATTGCTTCTGTTTTAGAGCTGTTCAATTGAAGGAAGTTGAGCTTCATCCAGGCCTCTATCTCCTCCAGACATGTGGTCAGTGTGGATGTTGGCAGGGGAGCAGATGAAGTGGGGGTTGTCCTGAGGTAGAGCTGTGTGTCATCAGCATAACAGTGGAAAGTTATTCCGTGTCTGCTAATGATATTGCCGAGGGGGAGCATGTAGATGGTGAAGAGGGTGGGGCCCAGCACAGAACCCTGAGGGACACCACAGGTGACGTTGTGGGTATGTGATTTTGCCCTGCCCAGGGCGACGTGCTCGGTTCTGCCGGTCAGGTAAGAGTTGAACCAGTTGTAGGCATTGTCTGAGAGTCCAATGGTGTACTGCAGGCGATGGAGGAGGATGTTGTGGTCTACTGTATCAAAAGCAGCTGTTAGGTCCAGAAGGATGAGCAGAGATGGGGAACCAGTATCTGCTGTCATCATTTTAAGCGTAGTAACTACAGTAGGCCTATGTGTAACAGAATGTAACCCCGCTGATATGTACAGTTCTGCCTACCACTCTGCCTACCACTCCAGTTGTAAACAAACGGTCACATGACATTAACTCATTAACTGCCATTGACGTCTTTAAACGTCAATTTAGACACATACGTTCACTGCCATTGACGTCTTTAGACGTCAATTGCATTTTTCAATGGGGAGGGCTCATGGGTGAGCTTGGGAACGATCTGGCAGAGTTTCAGGCTTGTAAACAGACTGTAATAGCGATCCGAACCGCTAGATGACAGCAGTGTCATTTGGATGATTATCTGCCTGCAGAGTATCTGCCTGTAGAGTGTACATGTAGACATGCAACAAGCTAGCACTGAAGATCGACCACAGTGGATCTAGTTTGCACGCGGTGCAGGGAATACATATGCTTACTTCTTACATCAAGGATGGAAAACATGTGAACGGTATGATCCATTTACATTGGATATGCTGTTTAGACTAACAACAACTTTGCTAGTGCTAGCTTGCTAAGTCTACTGTCCTGTTCAGAGTCTTTAGCGACCATCAGAGTCCCTAGCAACCTTGACGAGACTGACGAGATAACAGTGCAATCGTGGTTGACATACTACTGAAACGCTAACGTTAAAAAGTTGATTTTCACAAAAAGATTGTTTTCTCCATTTTTTGGTCAGAAACAGGTGTTTTTAGTCAAACTAACCCATGTTCTACTGACGATTACTAAAGAACGAAAAACGATAGAAACAAACCGTTTTTTTCCTGGTGAAAGAAGAGAGTCTACTCTTTCATTTGGTACCTTCAGTGTTTACATAGTCATAAATCTCACCGTTCGGTGGATCTTGAAAAAACAGTCAAAATGCTGTAAAACGTCTGGCAGTATGGAGCGCTCTGCACTGAAAATGGCTGGCAGCCAATGAGTTAAGGCATTATGACGTTCGTGGATGCAAAACCTTAATAGCTTACTTTTTAAACTATTAAATAAAAACTAAAATTTCCCCCATAGACTTAATATTGCAATTATGACATCATAATAGCCAGGTGGCCAGGCAGCTCTCTCTGTCTCAGGCCCTGTACACATTAACCCGGGTAAACATAAATACGTGCATCCGTAGTTAAAACTCCCAACGTCCACACTATATTGCAATTATGACATCATAATAGCCAGGTGGCCAGGCAGCTCTCTCTGTCTCAGGCCCTGTACACATTAACCCGGGTAAACATAAATACGTGCATCCGTAGTTAAAACTCCCAACGTCCACACTATCGTTTTCATATAATTTTCAGAATTTCCGGGAATTGGCGAACATACGGGCATCGTGCCACGCTGCCGGGCCATTTCACCACTACATCGATGAAGCAATATTTATAGTCACACACCGCTTGGACATTCAGGGACTGCCTATGTTTTCTGTTCAGAAAGTCGGTCGAATTTGATGTTGGTTGTTTAATTTCGATGTGTGTGCCATCAACAGCTCCTAAGCACTGAGGTATCCCGTGCGCTTGGAAGAAATGTGTGATCAGGTCAAATACTGCAGGCTCAGTGAGTGGCAATTGGATGTGGGCTACTTCGGACCGAGATGTTTGGAGATAGCTCTGCACACCTCTCTCACTATCTTAGACACAGTTTGACGGGCAAGACTTGGCTCTTTTCCTTAGCCTACCTTCATCGCTGAGATAGTATAATGTAGTGCTGTGCGATATGGACAAAAAGTTATTTCCCGATATAGGCAATTCTAAACCACGATAACGATATATATCCCGATATAGTATTTCTACTTAAAGTTATATAGTTATATCCACACATGAATGCAATTCTAATGCAATTTATCCTATTATTTATTAAACATGTTTTATATAAAGAGAAAAGAATAAAACAATGAAGTCTTATTGTTACAACTGTTTAATAACTGGAAAATTAAAACACATTAATAAAAGAAATTAAAGTAACAGACCTGCTCAGATTCACTACTCAGTTTTTAAATAATAAGTGCAAAGAAAATCAAATATAGCAGCAAGCCAGCAACATAACGTGCAAGTAACATTCAAGTATGTTACATTTAACAAATAGGCCTAGTGCTATTGAATTAACTGTTTCAGAAGTAGAATTTTCTGACATAAAATTAAACCTCAGCATCAAACATTTCTTTTAGGTTGAGAGATAGGAAGACAAGCTGGTCAACTTTTTCAGGCTTGAGACATGATCTCTTGCATGTAACAATGTTCCCACTAGCACTGAAAACTCGCTCAGATGCAGAACCAGTGGCGGGGATGCAAAGATATTTTTTGGCAAGCTTTGCCACCAACGGGAAGTTGACCTCATGCTGCCTCCACCATACAAGAGGATCTTCCTCTGCATCCAGATCAGCTGTCTGAAGATATATATTGAGCTCCAGTTCAATGAATGCTCTGCTTGGCTTTGGGATATCTTGGCCTGCGCCTGTGGGTGCTTCTGCAGGGTATCTGCAGGAATCATGAAGATGAATTTACTACCTTTTACTACCTTTTTTACTACCACCAAAATAATTTTTACTACCAACACGACGCGGCCGCGAACTTACATTTCCCCATTTCGACTACCTAGTGTTACCAACCAATGTTACCAAATATGCTCCGCTCTACAATCTTTGAAAATATGAAAAAGTCGCAAAATTTAGGCAGACCGCCTAAATATGCCTGAAATATGTAGGCTATCATGATCATTTTGCCAACAATGATGTAGAACCATGGATTTTCTCAGTTCATACCAAGTTTTGTTTTAACTTAAACCAACATAAAGTTATCATTTTGACTACATGATTTAGTATAGGCCTACTTGATAACATAGCCTGCCCCCTTACAGTCCTGTACAATATAGTGAACCATAGACCTAGATTGATATTGATGCTGATTGAAGGGGTTGCTTGAAGGTTGTGATATTTAAGTTCCAAAAAAAGGCAAATTGCACCACTCCCTCTCCTTCCAAAGTAGCCTGTAACATGTCCTACACCTCTCCTCCTAAAATAAATGGCAGGCCCTACTGTGATAAGCTACATCACTAGTTGAATTTCCCCTTGGGGATCAATAAAGTATCTATCTATCTATCTATCTAGTTGTCCAAGTGCACACACTAAAAGGAGAGCTAGGATTAAAATTCAGACTGTGCCTTTAAATAGTCAACTTTTTTTCATCTATCAGCACAATGCTAGGCTACTGTAGGCCATTTCCACTAAGAAATCAGCTCAATATTATGTGCAAGACTGATGTTTACCAAGCATGCCAAAGTGTTAATATCTTAGCACTATCGTCATACGTTTTCTCATAGTGAGATGGCTATCCCGAAATATGTTTTGAATGACATGGGGCGCACGAGGTGAACGGCTGGACAAATGCGAAATGACAAGGTGTCAACTAAACAATTTAGTAGACCTAAGGTAGACAGGCTTTGTGGCTAAAAAGATGAAAACCAGTAGGCTAGTCTGTCACAGCTAACTTCAAGCACAGTAGCCTAGACTAGTTTACACGCACAGAAATTAAAAGTCAATATCAGCATCACGAGATTGCTGTCATTATCGTAAAATCCAGACACGTTTAACTGGACACGAACGCGTGGCAAAGCCAACAAAAAAAACCGTCATAAATTGTCTTTTTAAATAAATAATTTGACCTTTACAGTTTCATGGCTTCAGCTAAGAAACAAATAGTTCACCACACACATCGAACTTGCATCAAACATTCATCAACATGACTGCTTTCACTTTCAATGACATCCCTGGCGGTGTCGCAACCATTGAACGTTGACGGCTACTCCGTTGAGGTCCTGTAATCATCGTACATATTTTTAAGCTAGAATTTTTTTTTTTTTTTCCCTTTTTAAGTACAAATATTACGCAAACAGTGGAAATTCATATATGAAGGTGGTAACATTTTACTACCAAGTGAAATTACATTTACTACCTTTTACTACCTTTCAAGGGCCTTAATTTTTTATTTATTTTTTACTACCTTTTACTACCTTTTACTACCCCGCGGGGACCCTGTTCTGGTTTCTTGAAGTAGCTGGACAAACTCTTCTTTGCCTTCTTGACTGCAGGAAGCACTGTTTCATCTGCAGTGGCTGCAGCGGCAGTTGATGGTGGTGGATTGGAAACTGCTCCTTCTGCTGTTTCATCTCCAGCCACCAGATGCTCCATTTCTGCAGCAGCTCTTGTCTGCATGAAGTTGACTCTCTCTTCCCTTATGTAGGCAGTTTTAAACCGCAGGTCGAGGAGTGTAGTCATGTCGAGCAGCTCAGTGGTGTCGTCATCATATTTGTAGTTCAGGATGCCCTCTTTGATGGTTCTAGTGAGTGCGGAGTCTTCATCCTGAGACTTGAGGATGTCATGGTTGAATAGGTGGAGTACAGGTTTTACATATGACACACTCACATACTTCTCCCCAGACAAGGCATCTGTTAATTCCATTAGGGGGCTCAATGCCTTGTCCATGGACTCCAGAATTTCCATATCTTGCCACGTTGGGACCAGGTCTCCACGGAGGACCTAAATTAAATCAGATGTTATTTATGTAGTGCGTTTAATACAGAGAGGCAAAACAAGTGATTCACAGAAAATCATGTTTGAGGTAAAAACATACCTGTGTGAGGGCTTTCTCCTGCTCGATGAATCTGCTGATCATCTGTTGTCGTGATCCCCATCTGGTGGGTGTCTCACTCTTGAGCTGGTGGGTAGGCAGGCCAAGTTCAATTTGAGCTTTCACCAGGTCACGTCTTCTCTTGAACGAATTTGAGAGGGCAGCAGTCACCTGCTTGCAAACACCAACTGCACGTTTCACAGCCGCTTGGGTTTGAGGAGGAGTTTTCATGCTGTTCTCTGTTACAAAGATACAGAGGAAGGTGCAAACTTTGTATAAGTGTAAATTGTTTACATACATCAGTTAGGTAATTATTGTGTTATTGTATATTATTTTATGTCAATTACTTCTAGCTGGCTATTATTTGCTTGGGAGTTAAAAATACGCATTACAACATAAACACACAAAGCTCAATTTCAGTTAATTAGATTAAACAAATTTGACAAAATTTACAAAAACAAAAATAGAAGACATTTTCAGTATATTTCTTTTTTTGATTTTAGTTGGTTTTATAAACTACATACTGTAATATCATTGCAAACTGCTGTAGACTAGGCTACAATGAAAATATGACTACTTGAATATTGCCATTAGGCCTTACTACAAATCAACTGAAACAGAAGAACTAAGACATTAATACATTTACCACAAGCAATCCCTTTATCCATATTTACTGTGAAAACATTAGAAAATATACTTTTGTAATTTGTGTGCCCCACTTACCAATGGCCAGCTGTAATCGGGGCCCAAAGCATTGTAGCCTGTCCCACTCGTTCAGTTGCAATGCACAGATGTTATTAGTTGCATTATCTGTCGTCACACAGACAAGCATGTTTTCAGGCAGCTCCCAGGACTGAAGTGCTTCTTTCAGGGCTGTGGCTATCATCTCACCCGTATGATCTACGGGGAAGTAGCTTGTCTGTAGGCATTGGCTCCTTAGTACCCAGTCATTGTTGATAAAATGAATTGTTAGGCTCATAGATGGCTGTGTAACTCTGCTCGTCCACAAATCAGTCGTTAGTGCATGTTTAAGTTCCTCTTTCACCATGACATTCTTCATATTTGCGGGGCAGCAGGACATCACTAAAGTATTTTCGGCCTGGTATTTTGTATCTCGGGTCTAGGGTTTTGACCAGTGCCCTGAAGCCCTTCTTTTCAACCGTGTATACTGGGACCATGTCGACACATATGAATGTAGAGATCGCATCTGTAATCTCATTATGTCTGCGGGAATCTTTGCCATATGGGGTACCTTTCAGCATCGACTCTTTAATGTTTGCCTGAGTGCTTTTCTTTTCGACAGCTTTCGTGCTTTGCTTAATTTTTTGACTATCATTATACTCTTCAGCATGTCTTGTCTTTAAATGATAGAGGAGATCTGTGGTACTAGAATCGGTAGTAGCCACTTCACGGTGGCATATTTTGCACATAACTGTTTTTTGTCTTTTTGAAGCCAAAACCAAACAACGGAGTTTCTATTCCCTCGTTTGGGCACCAATTCCTCCTCTTGGTTCTACATTTGTGTGCTCCACTCTCGGCATCCATGACTAGCTCTCGTGCGCGAATGGCAAATAGTGAGCAGGCAGCATGGCATGTTCAGGAGGACGTAAAACGTACTGTATGATCATGGTCGTAAAACCTTTTTAATTTAACTAGTAGTTAAGTTGTAGTTAAATTATCTGAGCAGTCACAGCCACACACAACAAAATTACGATATAAACGGTAGAGGACTGTATCGTACGATAGACATTTTTCTGTCGTACAACGATATATACCGTAGTGTCGCACAGCACTAGTATAATGTGCAGGCAACCTTTTTCACCACATCCACCGGTTCTCTCATCCGAGTTGTCTGACCCTCAATGTGCGGGCGTAGGAGATCACTAGTTGGTAGACACTGCTTCTGGTCATCCGAAAGTTTCTCTCCACTCCTCGGGGAGTACTATCTCATGTACAAAGTTGTCCCACCAGGCACTAGTCCGGCCAGGTCGAGTCCAGAAATGTCAGTGTACAGGGTCTGAAACGGCGCTGCAACTTTTGGCCATCATTCAAACACATGAGATACGCTCGCCTCCTCCAACACCCGTGCACTATACAGCAGAGTGAGTTGTACATGAAGATTATTGTACATGAACAGTAAATTATATAGAGAAAGCATCATCTGCAGCATTTCGCCTGCCATGTTTGTTGTGGTTTTGGAGTCTCGAGCATAAACTTTCCTCATCGTCATGGCAACCGAAAGCCATTAGGTGCCTCTCATGCAGCGTTTATACATCCTCCCTCGCTCCTCGGGCCTCGATCCTCACTAATCTACATAATGGTCGTGTCAGTCAGTGGGTAGGAAGCTAATTGTGGATGTAAAAAGAACCAGAGAGGTAGGCCTCCACCAGCTTACCTCGAGTTCCAGCCAACCCAAGCTACAGGCCCCGCAGCCGACCAGCCCAAGCGCCGATCTAGCGAAGTTCACAAAAAAGGACCTCCTGCCATTCCACACCTGAGCTGCTATATTAGTTTAATGAGCCCCTGAGTAGGCCCTGATGGACACCGAGGTGGATGGCATGTGGAAATGACAGTGTTGTGTCTAATCCAGCGTTTCTCAAACTGTGGGGCGCAGAGACATGCCAGGTGGGGCGCGAGCTGACGTGAAAAACCGGAGATTTCTTTTTAATCTGTAGCCTGTGCCTTCCTTTATTGATAATTACAAGAATGCACCTCCATCTCACAAAACAAACACAAACAAGGTAATCTAGACTCTTGTAGGCCTATCATTGACCAGATGAAAATGTTAGTCTGTCCTGGAACCATAGTCCGAAAAAAATGATTGATGTCTGAATTTTAATTGCAGCGGAAACAAAAAAAACCCGTTTATGTTCGAGACGAGCGCAGTAAAATTGAAGGATATCTTGGCTATCTGTCCGACGACACAATTGCTGTTCTGCGATCTCGAAGAACAACTGCTTGACAAACGCAAACACTCATGTTTTGCCTTGCAAATGGACAAGGCCACCGACAGTTACAAAGGTGGTTTAGTTATTGCTTATGTCCGCTTTGTTAACTTGACAGCGGGCGAAGATATTCTATTCTGCGAGTAGGCTATGCCAAAAGTAGGGCCACTGCAGATTAACTATTCAACATTGATCTCAACAATTAGTCTACCTGGCAGAACAGGACATCAAATGGGAAAACTGTGAGGGACTTTGCTCGGTTGGCGCACAGACGATAGCAGGTAAAAGAAATGCTATCGTCGTGATAAAGAGGGTAGTGCCCGATGCGCAACAGACGGACTGTTTCATTCAGGGAAGCGCTTGCGTCAAGGCTTGACCTGAATAAGATTTTGAACGAGGTTGTGAGAGTGTTGAACTTCAGCAGTGGCGGCGCCAGAGATTTGTTTCTGCCGGTGCTATGCGGGAGCTATGCTTTTCTCAGAGGGTGCTAGAGAAAGTGGAGGCAGCCATGAAAAGTGATTGGTCGTATACAATGAATTTTGCTGATGTCTCGGTTACACAAAGTTACAACAACATATGCATTATGTTTTCTTAATGACCCACAGTTTAGTTTAGGCTGTAGGCTTAAATAATAGCCTAATAATAAAGTAGCCTGTGCGTTACAAGTGTTACGGAAAGATCTGACTACACGCACTGTAAGCTCTATAGGCTGGTTGCGTGTCGAATGTATCCATGCGTCTGTCTTCACAGAAAATGACACGTGTCTTAGGTGCGCTTACATATTTTTAAATTACATATAATCCATTATTCTTGGGGGTGCTACGGGGGTGCTATTGCCAATCCAGGGGGAGCTGTAGCACCCCCTTGCTCCCCCCTGGCGCCGCCCATGAGCATATACTGTAGTTGGCCCTTTTGCTGTATTATTGGAAATCAGCTTTTTTTGAAGCAAGGATTGACACCTTGTCAATGACAAAAAACTGACGTTATTGGTCATTGATTTAGATTTTTATTTTCTCTATTTTTGAACTGATATTTATCTTTAGTAGCCTAACTGTTATTTGTTAGGCCTACTGATGTATATTTAGCAAGTGACGTTATAAATATGAAAATGTTGAGCTTGACCTATACTTTCTTTAGAGCGATGATGGACAGGTGGGGCTCGAGAAAGCCCCCTTGATCAAAGTGGGGAATGAAAGAAAAAGTTTGAGAACCACTGGTCTAATCTGTGTGTGCCTATCCTAACACTAGCAACAAACGTTTCAAAATGAAAGTCCTCACTAGCAAGTTAGCTAGTTAGCATGGGTAGCATAGTTAGCATTTTTAGCAAAGCGGTTAGAAATCATTAGCTAATTAGCTAATCAACCTGGTTAGCATTGTTAGCATAATTAGCATTGTTAGCATAGTTAACATTTTTGCATAAATGCTAAAAATCATTAGCCAAGTTAGCTAATCAACTTGGTTAGCATTATTAGCATATTAAATATTGTTAGCATTACTAGCATAGTTAGCATTGTTAGCAAAACTGCTTGCAAACATGAGCCAAGTTAACTAAGCAATCTGGGGGTATTTCACAAAACCAAGATAGGGGATTTAGACAGGCTTACTGGGTTATCCTGGATGAACATAGCCTTGACTTGGTTTCACAGAAGAGATCACATATAAGTTACCATGGGAATGTATACTTGGAAGCTAGCCTGCTCCCGACCAGGCTAACAGCCAAGCTAAGTTAATTCTAATGGTAATTACATTATCTGATTGGATCTGCTCGCTGTCATTCAAATCAGACCTCCATGCGATTTTTTCAAAGAGCTGTATTCCATTTATATATTATTTGCTACTTGCATTTACTCGCAAAACACAGCAGAATGTCTGCCTAATACCATATGGATGTCATTTAAATTATGGTGGCCTTATAATTAATAACAGTCTCGTTGTTTGCTTCTTTTTTGACGGACGTTTGATGAATAGCCTATTATAGTAGTTGATTGGAAGTGGAGGGGACATTCAAAGGTGTTTTCAACTAATTCGGCTTTTAAGACAAATTAAGATATACAGTTAAGCCCAAAATTATTAGCCCCCCTGAAATTTTGGAACATTACGCTAAAATTCTCCCTAATTTTTTTTTTTTTTAAAAATCAAACATTCGCCAATGTTATTATGTAGAATCTGGTGCATTTTGGAGTGTTAATATATTATTAGGAATGCTTAATCTCAAATTGTGTGAAAAGTGGAGTGGTCAAAATTATTAGCCCCCATGTGATTTTTTTGCTTTTAAACACACACGACCAACCTGTCACCTTTCAAGCCACACCTTTGCAGTGTTAATGTCCAGACAACACCTGAACACCCAACCAGCATTGATTGTTTACCTAAAGACTTCAAGGAACAGGCCTACAGGCACTTGAACACCTGTCTGAGAGGGGACTGCCTTTACAGGCATGTACTGAAGATAAAGGAAATCTGTCTGGACCTCAGAAAGAACATCATTGAGGCCTATCATATGGAGAAAGGCTATACTGTAATCTCTAGATGCTTCACATTCTGTAGAACAGCCATGCAAGGCATCATTACAAAGTACAAAGAGTTCCAAGTTTGTGCATAACAAACCTAAGGGTGGATGAAAATGCTAAATATCTCAATCTAGAGAGAAAAATCATCAGGGATGTTAGCAAGGAACCCTGCACATCCGCCAAAATGATAGTTGCTGACCTTGAGACCTCTGGGGTTAAAGTCTTGAGGAAGACAGTAGCGAGGGATTTTTATTGTGGAGGCCTCCAAGGTCATCGGCTGAGAAAAAACCCATTACTCCAAAAGGGGCACTTCAAAGTCAGACTGAACTTTGCCCATGCACATTTAAAAGCTAAAAATGAGTTTTGGAAAACTGTCCTTTGGTCTGATGACATTAAACTGGAGCTGTTTGGGCACATGGATGTTGCCTATGTTTGGCGAAAAAAGGGCAAGCCTACAACCATAAAAATACAGTTCCCACAGTGAAGCATGGTGGTAGGAGCATCATGTTATGGGGCTGTGTTGCTGTCTCAGGCACAGGGAGCCTTGTTCAGGTGCATGGGATCATGAAAAAGAAAGATTATGTTGACCTTTTGAGGGATAACATCAAGACGCCTGCTCTTAGTCTAGGCTTAGGTCACCACCAGGGGGGTATTCCATCAACGCAGCTAACCGTAAATCGCGGCTAACTTTGATAAGCCTCGCTAATTTTAGAGAGAGTTCAGTTCCATTACTCCCGCTAACAGGAATCTCAGCTGAGTTGCTGGGGTAACATATGCTTCTGAACTAACCTGGTCGGTGGCAGGCTAACTGCCGAGCTAAATTTATCTGTGTTGCAAAAAAACCCACCTGTCGGAAAACGAGTCCCAAAAGTTGGTTCCATCAACCTGTGCTTTCGTCACCTGTAGGCCTAGCCTACAACTTAAAAAGTAGAAGGAGAAACTTTTTTCCCGACAGTGTTGCAATCATTGATTAAGGCTACCTATTCGCTAGTTTCAAAGAATTTCTGAAAATTATGCAACTTACATTGTTTGAACTTGATCTGTGTGTGGTCCAAGGAATCTTGCGTCTCTGCACAGAGGAAGTCTGTCGTGGTGTCATGCGCAGCGTGACAGGATATTAACTGAAGCATGTTTTGCGTGTTCTCGGGTTCGGTTCCCATGCGATGAATTTATATTGGCTATGTTAACACATTAATATTGCCATGTTTAGTTATAGGCCTACTCTTTAATGAAAGGCATCACTATTGATAAAGGGTCATGTACAGTAGCTTGTTCAGTGACAGTAGGCAGGCTGTCAGTGGGCTATACGATGAGGCAGCTTATTCTGTAAAGGCTATAATAATTAAAACCGCTTCATATAGTCTATTGATTAGGCCTATAGTTTCGGATATCAAACCAACTGTATTACACAAATTAAATTAGGCCTATGAAATGACATTGAAAGCCAAATTGCATTTCAGATAATTATATTTCACAAACACTTTGGCAGAACTAATTATATGCTTATGGGAGACAATAGGTTTTCTTCCAATACTCCCAGGACAATACTAATTTATTTTATGACCACCGAAAAAGTATTTTAGAGTGAACCCTTTTAATCTACAAACGTTATCAATGTTGAATAGCTGCCAAAGTTGTTTTGAGTTTAAATAGCCTACTTATTCACTCGTTTTGTTCAGAGGGAAGACAATCAAAGTCCCAATTCAAACCATCATAATTACTGTTTAGCGATTTACAGTAGGCCTACGATTTCGTTATTCTCCTTTTTAGGCAACTAGCCTACTGTATCTATTTTTTTCTCTCGTGTTCAATTTGATTACTTCCGATGAAAATCCTGTAGATGGCGCTTGAAAATCGAACTGAAATCTTCTAGTTTGCCTTAATTTTACGACATGTATCCTCTTTTCGTCAATCTATGTTTTTGGTCTACTTTTCTACCTCGTGCACGAGCAGACATGAAGCTGATTTTAGCCTTGTTTGAATAAACAAGGGCAAGATGCAGCTAACTTGAGTTAATGGAACGGCTTTAGCTTCAAGTGGAAGTCTACACTAGTTCAAGCCAGGCTATTTCTGTTGAGCGCCGCCTTGTTTAGCGAGGTTGATGGAATACCCCCCAGGTCCCTCAGCATGATAATAACCCAAAGCATAGTGAAAAGTGGTCTAAAACGCCCTAAAGGATACCAAAATCAAGGTGCTGGAATAGCCTACACAGAGACCAGACCTCAACCCCATTGAGAATCTGTGGCACGTGCTTAAAGCAAGAGTCCATACAAGAAAACCATGCAGTTTGGACGAGCTGGAGCTAAAGAGTGCTTAAGAGATATGTGCCAACCTAGTAAAAGACTATTCAAAGAAGTTGTTGTCAGTTGAAGCAAAGAAAGGCTACACTATTGACTATTAATGGTCTGGGGGCTAATCATTTTGAACATGTCAATTCTTGCTTTTCTTGTCACAAATCAGAGCATGAGTAAACAATGATCATCAAACTTTGTGGGCATACTGTCTTTGCGCTTCTGTAATCATATAAACTAGGCACATTCTTGGAAATGATCATTTTCATGTATAAACAAAGGATTATTATGTCTGAATTCATAAGGGGGGCTAATACTTTTGGGCTTAACTGTATATAGTTATAGTTAGTGGCAAAGCGCTTTCTTAATGACGTTGCGTGCCGAGACAAGGAAGCTCTCACATGTGGGTGCATACGTACATTTGCATTCACTTGGTGTGCCACACCTACTCCTGCTATGTAACAGAAATAATCATGATTCCCATCCAAAAAAGTACAACTTTACCCTGCCCAAGACCCGCCTTAAAGAGAAGACTGACCAATGCGAGATAAACACGGACGTGACGTAGTTCCCGCCATGGGTGATGGGAGACTGACAGATTGCAATGTGTTTTGGAATTGCGTTTGCCATTGCCATTTGAATTTTGAGACACAAAGAGCGTGACAAAGTGCTATGCAATAACGGGGGCGCTATTTCTGCAAACCGGGCAAAACTTTTTGCCAAAAAATATTCAAAATGTTTTCAATATTTTTTGAAAAACATTTTCAAAAACAATTAAAACATTTAAAAAAAAAAAAAAAATATTCAATTCCACATTGAATTTTGAACATTAAATTGCAAAAGTAATTGACAATTAAATGATGAAACTGAATATTGAAAATTGAAATGCAAAATGGGTCCGTGTATGCTTCGTTCATTTGATATTCAATTGAGAATCCAAAATAAAAAAATAAAAAAATGACTTATTTCATTATTTGTTTATGAATGTGATACGAAGAAGCAAATAACGCTTTGTTTTTCAGCCTTTTGATTTCGTGGTCAGATCAAAAGTAGAACATTTAAAAAACGGACTCGGGGCTAACTGATTTTGATATTTATTTTTTTCAGATTGCTGTGACCTGGAAGTCAATTCAAAGACACTTTCTTGATCTGTCAGTGCTCAGTGTTGCCAATTTAGTGACTTATTTGTGGCTAGCTTTAGCGACTTTTGTCAATTTTAGCAACAGAAAATATTGTCTGGCAAACGAGAAACTGGGCGACTTGCGCAACTCAGTTTCATTGTTGAATCGTCAGAAAATCATCTCCCTTCTCGTGCCTGTTTTCTTGAACATTGCATTCGCCCAAATCGTTGCGCCATGATTACAGAAGTAGCCTAATGATTAGTCTGTAGTAGGCTATCAGGCCATGCTATTGCATGGCAGTAGGCTACAGTGGGTAGGCCTACCCTAGACGTGGCCACTTAATTCACGCACATTGAACTGTATTACAACTTATCGCCACGAGGTGGCAGTTTAGGTCCGCTGTAGCATTGCCCTGGTGTTATGTTTGCCGGTGTTATGGTTGTATGTCTGCTTTTCCCCACCTACTGGTTTCTTTGGGCATGCTCGCGTTGCTCACATGTGTAGCAGGACTAGGTCCACGCCCCTTTAGACAGCTCGGCAGTGCCCTTCTGAGTGGCTCTGGGCAATTGGAGGTGAGCCAATCAGTACGTGGGAGCGGCTATAAGGTTTTAGCTGTTATGTTGAAGGCTAGCGTCGTAGCTACCTTGGTTGCCTGACTCCAGCCTTCACCGTTCCCCGTATTGGCTTCTCCTCTGGCCGGTTCTGTGTGTCCGCCGACTTCTCGGTAGGTGATTGCGGTATTGTGTTTGTAGTTGGCTACGTTTGTATCATTCAGTGGGCTAACTCAAACATTGGGGTTTTAGGAGTGCAGCTAGTCGCTGAGCATGGGCCTTATGGCTGACCACATCTGAGGGGTAGGTCACGTTAACCGTTTTTAAATTAATATGTAAACTTGCGTGGGTTTAATTGTACCTTCTTTGTGTAGCAGATCTCGGGCGTAACATCTGAGCGGCAACATCAAGGCAATTTGGTTCCAGTTCCGAACGAACGCTGCTGTTTTGTTTGTCTTGTTCTGTTTTGTGTTTGTGTTGTTTCATTCCGTTTGTGAGTCGGCTGTGTTTAGCCGCGACGAAGTTGATTAATTGAAGTGACGGCAGGTGTGTTGCTGTTTGCTTACCCGAGTGACTACGAATTCAGTCCGGTTGCGGAGGCTATTCCTTCCCTTGTGTACACTGCGTGTCATGATTATGCGTGGAGTGATTGTGCCAATTTAACACTGCTTGCCGTGACATCTGAGTGCAATTGGAGTGCTTATTCACGAGTGTTTCATTCCCTGAATAGTCACCTCTACTGACTTTAGCGAACTCACTCTGGAGAGTAGGCCTACTACTACTGCTGTTAGCGAACCCACATTGGAGAGTATGAATACTGACTTGAGCGAACCCACACTGGAGAGAACTCACTCCCTATGTTCTTAATTGTAATAAAGAGTTTATTTTTGGACACACGCCTCTCTGGTTTTCCGTGACCCCGAACCTGTGTTGCCTGGTAAATTGTGATACCTTAATCCAGTTTCTAAGAATTTATATTCTGAGGGGAAGGGCCTCAGATGGCGTAGTCGACATGTGTCAATGTATAGCAAACCATCCACTTTGCCACACATGCAAGAGCTGCAGGAGTGTTCACGGTTTTCAGGCCGCATTTTATATGCCATCACTACACTACAACCACTCGGACGAAAGACATGTGAAATATAGGCTATAGGCTATTTTAGCAAAAAGTGGACCACAACTTCATTCACAAGCAGAGCAAACAATTCAAATTAGAAAAAAACTAGATTGTCAGCTGAGGGGACGTTTAAATAGCCTATAGCCTAGTCTAGGCTAACCATAGTCTTTAGATTAAATTGTCTATAGCCTATGGTAAAGTTATATTCGGACTGGTCTGACAGAAACAGCAGCTGGCAATGGAAGTCAATAAATAATTTCCGGGGTCACAGCAATCGGAAAAAAAAAAATATCAAAATCAATTTTGGCCCCAAGTCATTTTTTTAAATGTTCTACTTTTGATCCGACCACGAAATCGAAAGTCTGAAAAACAAAGCGTTATTTGCTTCTTCGTATCACATTCATAAACAACTAATGAAATAACAAGTCATTTTTTGATTTTTTGATTTTGGATTCTCAATTGAAGCATACACGGACTAAAATGAATTGCCATTTGAATTTTGACACTAAAGTACCATGGCAAAATGGAATGCAATTCAATCCATGTTTATTAAAATGTTTAACCAAAATAAATCAAATTCATTTGATGATTGCATTGTCACTTTGTATATTAAAATGCATTTTGAAAGAAAGTATTGCAAATTGTAATATTAAATTGCATAATGAATTAGCAATTGCATAATGTAATGTCTTTTAGAATTGCATATTGCAGAATGCATTCTCATTTGAATTTTGGAACACATATGCTTCCTGCAGCCCATCTGTTAGAAAGCGAGGCCAGGGTAACTAGTTAGACCCAGAATCCGTGCGCTGCCCGTTAGAATTTATGACAAATCCTTGCACGTGGATATGCAGAAGTGTAGCAGAATGTAGAGTGCATGATACAGTTATGTTTTAAAGTCTGAATGAAGGTAACCAGTTGTTTTGAAAGGTTGGGATAAACGGTGCTTAATGATCTACTGAACACAAAGTCATATCCAATAGATGTTTTGAGTAGCGATAGCACAGTCCAGAGCGAGTCGGACTTGGGCGCAATTAGTTTTGCTGAGGAGGGTTCGAATCCAGCATGACACAAATTCATGCAGCTTGACTACTTTTAAAAACAATTTTCCCGTTCAGGTCAACACAGTTTTTATTGGGGTGTGACATGCAAAGGCCAGTAAAATGATTATGAATATACCGAATCTGTGGACTTCGGTAGCCGTCGGTTGCTGTTGATGACCGCTGGGCAGCCTCGGAAACAGCTCCGAAACCAGTATGTGGAAACCAGAAGGCACACAACACCGGAAGGGACTAGTTGGCTCAGAGAAGAGAGTGAGTGAAGCCAGTAAAGCACAGCTTCTAGGAAGATAGGATGGTTCGTGTTTGTTCCGTTCCTGGCTGCGAAACCAAAATGAAAAGTTACAACCCAGAATCGTTTCATAAGCTGCCATTGCGGTACGATCGGTCTCTGGTGAACCAATGGCTTAGTGTTTTGAATATGGACATTGAGACGCCAATAGAGACGCTGAGGCTGAAGGATTACCGTGTCTGCAGTGCTCATTTCGATAAGGACGACTTCGTCTTTCCTAGAAGAGCTTCTGACCCAACGAACCCAAAGAGAATGCACGTAAAGAAGAATGCTATTCCACGAGTGTTCCAACTGCCTATGGATAGACTGGAGGTAGGCTGTGGTTCACGGGGGGATGCATCACGAAACAAAACTAACTTCCTTAGCAGTGAGACAAATCGTGCAGTGACAGTTTTCATGAAGTGATTTTACTTTGATCTGAAGTGAAGTTGTGAGTTGTCCAGGTTTCAGGGCTCTAGATTAACACACGCCAACCCGCCAAATGCGGGTAAAATGTATTTTGGCGGGTATGAAAAAACCCTTAATAGCCACTTTGGCTGGTGGTGAGTGATGGAAGAAAATTGTGTCCTGATTAGAAAGGCACCCCACCGAGGGCCGCAACAGTTTTGCACCTGTGGGCTGCGGGACTGCGGGACTGCCATCAGGGGTGTCCAAACTACGGCCCCCGATGCACTTCAATGCGGGCCGCCGAGCATGCATTAGTTTATCATAAATCCGGCCGGCCACGCACTATCATTGTCTGTTCGCTATTTTTTTTCCCCAGCATCGATGTTGTGGTTAACATAAAGTAATGCTTTACACTCTTCTTCATTCGTTTACATTTAGGCTACAATGTCAATATCAGAACAGCATGTTGCATAGAGATGATAGGCTGTTCTTTTAAATCTCTGCAACAAATCTAATTTGCGTTATGTTAGGCTACTAATAACGTTACTTATAACGTAATTGGGAACGTGTTTGAATGCGCATGAAAGGGAGATAGAGCACAAGCTGGCTTGTCATTGTGATAACTGATATCTCTCTTTTTACAAGAAACGTAAAAAAACCCCGCAAAGACAACAGTAGTTAGGCCTACATAGGCTACACTACTGAAAGGTAAACTGTCAGAGTGCAGGCATAGCAGGCACTCAGTGGAGCCAGTAAGAGTCTTAAAGTGACAGTGCACCATTTATAAATGAATTAAACAGCATCATATTGACCGTATTTCTTAACAAATGTATTTTCTACAACAAAATAACTTTATCATTATTATCATTTCAATAATTCTATATGTTAATAGGTCAATATTTAATGGGTTGTGGAGAACGAAAAAAAAGAATGTGGCGGTGGTTGGGAGGTTCGGGGTGTGTGAGTGGTAATGTTATGGGCATGTCTAATTTTGGTCAGAAAAAAATGGCTAGTTGAATTTCTGATTGGCTAGTAAGAAAAAAGATCTACTAGCCAAGTTGGCTGGTGATGAAAAAAGTTCATTTAGAGCCCAGGTTGGCACCATTTATTGTGTATAATTGAGTTTTGCTGAGATTGATGGGGGTTGAATGGTTGAGAGAGTTGTCTGAAGTAGCCTGCATGTGTTGATCTATTGTTGAGGGTCCCATCAACTTCGCTAATGAAGAAGACTTGAGGCCGGCAGCTTCGTGTCTCGTGCACAAGGTAGAAGAAGTAGACCAAAATAGTAGATTGACGAACATAAAATGTCGTAAAATTAAGGCAATACTAGCCTATAGGAGTTCTGTTTGATTTAGGGCCATCTAATATGAAAGTACGGTGGCCCTGAAGTGCAAAACACAACACAAATAAGACAACACAACACAAATAAGACAACACAACACAAAGAGAGAAATCACGGCCCCAAAGTGCACAACACAACACAAAAAGAGACAACACAACACAAAAAAGAGAAAAAACGGCCTCGAAGTGCACAACACAACGGCAAATCACACAACACAACACAAAAAGAGAACACAACACAAAAAGAGAAAACACAACGGCAAATCACACAACACAACACAAAAAGAGACAACACAACGGCAAATCACACAACACAACACAAAAAGAGACAACACAACACAAATAAGACAACACAACACAATTAGAGAAACCTCGGCCCTGAAGTGCACAACACAACGGCAAATCACACAACACAACACAAAAAGAGACAACACAACACAAAAAGAGAAAACACAACGGCAAATCACACAACACAACACAAAAAGAGAAAACACAACGGCAAATCACACAACACAACACAAAAAGAGACAACACAACACAAATAAGACAACACAACACAATTAGAGAAACCTCGGCCCCGAAGTGCACAACACAACGGCAAATCACACAACACAACACAAAAAGAGACAACACAACACAATTAAGAGACAACACAACGGAATACCTTCGGGCCACATGAATCGTCACTGGGACACGTACGTAGGCCTACAGCCCGCAGAAAATAGCATGCTGGGTCTTCACATGTCCATAAGAACCCACAGTAATGGAATATCCACGTTGTGTTTTATTCATAATATGTTTGGTGTATAATCCAACTCATACAAAAGCAACAAGTTCGAAACAAATCATCAGAAATCAGGAAGTAAAACAGCTTGTAACTCCGTCACCGTTTTGGATACCGTCATATACGGTAATTTTTGTGAGATCCCCCTAGTTACCATGGTAGCTACCACTCATCAGAGTGATGGCTTTGCCCCAAATGTCTTTCTGCGACGAGATATTCAAAACCGGAGGAGATTGGGCAAGAGAGCTGTCAACCAGGCTCCCCAAAAATCTCCAGAATGTTAGCTTTCATTTGACACCAATATTATGCTTCTGCTCAAAGGGGTTCTTGTGTAAGAGTTTTATTGTCAGTAGCCTATGCACCATTAAATCTTCGAATTATTTCAGCCTGCATGTCTCTTTAAATCTTTTAATGAATGTTACGAGGACTTTACTAGGGTTTATAAAGTAAAGTCGCATATCACTGAAATCGTCTACCCCTTGGCTTCAACGCTATCCGGTTTTCAATGACGAGGCATGTGGCTGACTAGTGCTGTCGTCATTCAAAGCTGGGGAGCCTGATTGACAGCTCTCTTGCCCAATCTCCTCCGGTTTTGAATATCTCGTCGCAGAAAGACATGTGGGGCAAAGCCATCGCTCTGATGTGTGGTAGCTACCACGGTAACTATAGGGGGATCTCACAAAAATTACCATATATGGTATATGACGGTATCTAGAACGGTGACAGAGTTATACACCAAACATATTATGAATAAAACACAACGTGGATATTCCATTACTGTGGGTTCTTATGGACATGTGAAGACCCAGCATGCTATTTTCTGCGGGCTGTAGGCCTACGTACGTGTCCCAGCGACGATTCATGTGGCCCGAAGGTATTTCGTGTTGTCTCTTAATTGTGTTGTGTTGTCTCTTTTTGTGTTGTGTTGTGTGATTTGCCGTTGTGTTGTGCACTTCGGGGCCGAGGTTTCTCTAATTGTGTTGTGTTGTCTTATTTGTGTTGTGTTGTCTCTTTTTGTGTTGTGTTGTGTGATTTGCCGTTGTGTTTTCTCTTTTTGTGTTGTGTTGTGTGATTTGCCGTTGTGTTTTCTCTTTTTGTGTTGTGTTGTCTCTTTTTGTGTTGTGTTGTCTCTTTTTGTGTTGTGTTGTGTGATTTGCCGTTGTGTTTTCTCTTTTTGTGTTGTGTTGTGTGATTTGCCGTTGTGTTTTCTCTTTTTGTGTTGTGTTGTCTCTTTTTGTGTTGTGTTGTCTCTTTTTGTGTTGTGTTGTGTGATTTGCCGTTGTGTTTTCTCTTTTTGTGTTGTGTTGTCTCTTTTTGTGTTGTGTTGTGTGATTTGCCGTTGTGTTGTGCACTTCGAGGCCGTTTTTTCTCTTCTTTGTGTTGTGTTGTCTCTTTTTGTGTTGTGTTGTGCACTTTGGGGCCGTGATTTCTCTCTTTGTGTTGTGTTGTCTTATTTGTGTTGTGTTGTCTTATTTGTGTTGTGTTTTGCACTTCAGGGCCACCGTATGAAAGTCATCAAATTGAACATCGAGAGTAAAAAATTAGATAGTGGCCTACATAATTTGGAGAATAATGAAAGTGTACAGTAGCCTAGGCTATATCAATACGTAGCCTACATATCACCAGGTGGAAAAGTCCTGCTTCAGAATCCGATAGTAAAAATCCAACCAGGCTAGCTTAATGATAAATCTGGTAAGTTAACTAGAGTAGGGCTGAGTGGTAAACCTCTTAGGCTACAACAAGAGCCCTATGGCAATGGTGAATGAAGCCATACAGCTCTTCTATTAGGATGTTTACCACTTACTCTGAGTTAACTAAAGCCTACCTTAGACTGACAGACTTTGACAAGATTTGGGAAAGATTTTTGAAAGATTGTAGTCTTTTGAGTAACGTTTGAATGAAGGGCATTAGACTACTCATTCAAGCGAAAGACTACAATCTTTCAAGAATCTTTCCCAAATCTTGTCAATGTCTGTCACTGGCTTTACCTGGGTTTGTCACTAAACCACATACTTGAAATGCCCTCCAGTTATGCAATGTGTTTGTGAAAATAAAATTACCTGAAATGCAATGGCTTTCAATGTGTCATTCAGTATTTAATCTGTGTAGCACACAGTTGATTTTACATTTGTGAACAATCATCAGAACATGAATCATTTTAATCATTAGTAGCCATATGCCCTACGGCCAGTGTTTCCCAACCTTTTTTCCTTGAAGACCCCCTTGCCTGTGTCTAAGACAAGGGCCTCCTACCCAAACTCCTACATACACCCAAGACATGGTTTTATTCAACAATCGGGGTCCGGGGATGAATTACCAATGCTTAGCCTAGCCGGACCTGAAGGTTGCTTATGCAAATTCAGAAATCAGAGGTAATAAATAGCTACATGAATTTAAACGTGGAACAAAAATATATTTTGATTTGGATTATACAGAGTTTTGATTATCTGATTGGGTGTGTTTTTGGAATTTTATACATTTAATGTGCTGCTGCACAAGTAGAAATTTGGTAACCTCGCAATCTCAGCCCAGGCAACATTCTGCGGACCCTCTGCAATCTCTGGTGGCCTCTAATGGGGTCCGCGGAACCCAGGTGGGGAACCACTGCCCTAGGCAGGCCTCCCATATGAAAAAGAAATAGAAAAAACTTATACTGCCAGCAATGTGTTTTATGTGCAAAACTGATCTACAAACTGATTTACTCTTGAAAGTGGCCCCTTTCTCGTTTTCCTCATACAATGTCATACACAGATTTACTAAGGATCTTTTTATTTCACTGTCATATAAAAATCTATAAGGATTCAGATAAAACATGGTAAAATTGTGTATGATTTGTCTATTTCTTTTCCATATGAGTTGGAAGCTTGTCCCATGTAAGACCATTATAAGATCCTACATCTGTGTAACCTGAAACATATAAAACTTTGTAAACTGTAAGGGCTATATAGGAAAACGAGAAAGGGGCCACTTTCAAGAGTAAATCATACAAGTTTTGTATATAAAACACATTGCTGGCAGTATACTTTTTTTCTATTTCTTTTTCATATGGGCTATTTGGCTTGCATTAGATTTAATGTAGCCCACTGGCATAGCCTGTTTACTGTCACTGAATGTGCTTGACCCTTTATCAACTGTGGGAATGTCTTTCATTGAAGAGTATAACTAAAAATGCCATTATCAAGTTGATAAGGAAGATACTTCATGTGGGACGCGAACCTGAGAACACGCACAAACACGATTCCTTTACTATACCAAACGTTATCACAGGTTTAAAAATCTATTTGATTTGTATCATAATTATATTTAATTTTTTAACTTATTTATTGATCTAATCTTTTAGTCCGTGAGCCAGAGGGGTTGGTCGTTACCGAAAAAGTGGCAAAGGCTACCATACCTTTTCTGAAAGCCTGGGATCTCAGCTTTTCAATGATGTATGATGGCCATCTGACAAAAGTAGCTGTTTTGAGTTATGATGCATAATGTAAACTAAGGTTGAAGAAATAATGCGTATAAATCAAGCAGAACACTGAAATATTTTATTTTGTTATGTTTGGTATCATTTTGAAGGGGAGACTCTGAGCTTTCATTTAAATCCTTTTGTGAACATTTTGGATAAGTACAGCCAACCCTGGAGCTCTTCAAACCTTTAATCACACACATTTTCCTGCCATTTCCCTGCCATCTTTTGTCTTTTAATCCTGCATCAGAGCATCAGAGAAACAAAATTCAAACACTGAAATACTGGCATATGGATTCAGAAAATGTAACATTTACCCATATTATCTGATTTGGAGGGGATGATTTTCCGTCTTATATCAGACATGGCGTTTTTTCAAAGACATAAACAGTAGTGTACTATTACCCTTAAGGTTAATTTGTTGATATGTCGAGTTGAAAGTCTGAGGTAAATATATTTGAAATAATAATTATTGATACAGATCATTTTGAAAAAGTTGTTATACAGTGCAACACACTGACATGAGGAGTGACACAGTCCCTCTTGCATGAGCAGGACAGAAACTCAAGTACTGCTTGTGGACCAATGGAGACATTGAACCAGTCTATGGAGAGCTGTAAGTCACCATCTTGGTCCAGTCTAGACCACCCATGCTCAACTGGGGAAGGAACTTCAGGGTTGTTCTCGAGGCATCTTCTCCAGATAGCACCTTGATAGTTAGCTCTGAGACCGTGCTTCCTGAGAGAATCCGAGCATGGAGTTAACTGCCAGGATTCTACGCCTTTCTTTGCACAAAAAAAGTGCATACTTCATTTCATTGATGTTGGTGATTCTGGACTTGGAGCTGTACATTTGACATGTGAACTCCTTTAAGGCTGCATACAACTCAGGTGACATTGCCCAGTCTGCCCCAACCTTCTGAAAGGTCTCACAGAAGTTTTCATTCTTCTGAAAATGTTTTAGGGCTGACACTTTACCATGGCCTGCAAATGCACTTACAGTATCGCAGCCTGTGTATACGTGTATTTTCTTGCCTGAGAACAAGGCATCCATTTTTTTTATGTAGGCTAAATTCAAAGAAAGTGGGGACCTGATATAAATGATATTTAGTGGATATGTATTAAGGACCTTTTTAACTATCTAAAAATGCTGAGAATGCTGAATAACAACTTTTTCAAAATTATCTGTATCAATAATTATTATCTAAAATATATTTACCTCAGACTTTCAACTCGACTTATCAACAAATTAGCCAAGGGTAATAGTACACTACTGTTTATGTCTTTGAAAAAACGCCATCTCTGATACAAGACTGTAAATCACCCCCTCTAAATCAGATAATATAAATGATACATTTCCTGAATCCTTAGGGTCATGCCAGTATTTCAGTGTTTGGATTTTGTTTCTCTGATGCTCCCAGGTGCCACAGGATTAAAAGACAAAAAATGGTAGGGAAATGTGTGTGATTAAAGGTTTGAAGAGCTCCAGGGTTGGCTGTACTTATCCAAAATGTTCACAAAAGGATTTAAATGAAAGCTCAGAGTCTCCCCTTTAAAATGATACCAAACATAACAAAATAAAATATTCCAGTGTTCTGCTTGATTTATACACATTATTTCTTTAACCTTAGTTTACATTATGTGTCATAACTCAAAACAGCTACTCTTGTCAGATGGCCATCATACATCATTGAAAAGCTGAGATTCCAGGCTTTCAGAAAAGGTATGGTAGCCTTTGCCACCTTTTCGGTAACGGTTTCCATAATTTGAGGCCCTGGCTCACGGTCTATTTGTTTGATGTTGTGCTTCTTTGTAATTCCATTCTTGTAGCATTGTTTTCCTTTCTACTTATTTTATGCATTGTTTTAGTCAGACAGGTGTAACCCTGGGACCCTTTATCAACTGTCCTGCCCAGTCTATTTGCCTTGTAAAGCGCTTTGGGTCAACTCCTGCTGTATTTGAATGTTCTATATAAATAAAAGTGACTTGAATTACACATTCACGATGGTTGCTTACCATTGTGATGTCTCAAACGATGATATTGTCCATCGGCACAACCTTACAGTATCTTGATTGCTTAAACACCAAAAAAGACACCTTTCTCCAAACTATAAGCACTATTCAAAAATGTTCGAATGGGTTGGCACAGGAAAAAAGGGTAGGCAAAGCCAATTTGATTGATCATAAGATAGGCCTAGATTAGATGCACCACAAACATCAATCATAGAAACATTTTCAACCGGACACATGAAACACAATTTAGACAATTGTGAGGTTGCACATGTTGGATAACTGCAAAGCCTCATCATAGGCTTCATGATCTGGAAAGTCAAACTTCTTGAATGAATTTCATCATACAGTAGCTGACAAATTCCTTAGTTAAACTAAACATATTGTTGCGCAAAGCTGCATGAACCTAGTATCGGTGCATCACATAACGATTGACTATTGGACAGTAGTAACTGGGCATGCTACGTTTATGACATAAGTGGAATATGAATGCATTTCATCACAACTGACAATTTCGCATAAACATTTAAAATGTATCATAGGCATATGACTTTGAAGGAGAGAGAGAGCTCTTCTCAACCAACAGACAGACCTAATGGCTGTATTTCTCAGCCCACAATTGAAATGCAGATGGCTCAGCTGCCATAAACAACACAGACATCAGCAACCTTTCCAAAATGCATAGGCGTTGAGCTCTCAGCGGAGTGCGACTTGCAAGCCTTTTTAGATGGTGAACGTAAACGAAGGAAAGCCCTCTAATTGGATGGGTGAGACTGACAGGTGGCTATGCATATCGACAATACATTCTCTTATTTAGGCATCTGAATGCACACTTTGGAATCATCACAGAAGGAATGTTTAGAACTTTTGATAGTCATTATTAGTCAGAATATGCTACATGACATGTAAGTGGATGTAAGTGGGAATATGAATGGAATCTTTTATTAACATCTCATGTCTCATATTGACAATATTGTCTTCTTCTGAATGCAGTCAATATGCAGAAAATATTAATTAGACCGGTGAGGCGGTGAAGTCCCCTCTATTTAGGCTACCTGCACAAAATGCACCCAAGCACGAAAGCTCATACTTTCCTTACAGGAAACCAGCACAAGCACAATAATTAACCGTTATGACTTTCAGAGACAAACGACAATTTAAGATGTTTACCCTCTCCTACATAATATGACCCGTTGCGGGCAGGAGAGGCATATTTAGGAGCCTGCTTAAAATGGACATTCTTTCTTCTGAATTACTGTCCGTAGGTTTTGTAAAGCATTATTAATTCGTACATGTATAATTTTTTTTAAGATGTTCTCAGACAAGATGAATTATGAATTCAGTTTTGAAATCAACTTCTAAATTGCTCTACAATGTTTTGTTAAATGTGCATGCAGAGGAGGGGCAGAGGGCCTGTTACAAGTGAGAGGGGAGTGGAGGAAGGAATATAATTCGTCATACAGTATGTAGGCTTATACAAATAGAATTGATTGACTGATTGCAGTTGGGAGTTGCACCAATATGTAATGAAAACCCATGTCTGTCTGGTGGTTGTAGTAAGTATAGTGAACTGTGGGGTGGGGAAATAATAGATTGATTCAATAAGTCGAGCTTTCTTTTTTTTTACGTTTTAGGTGAGTGGCTGTGATCCTTCTGATGTCAAGGACCCAGAATTGACTGCAATCTCACAGTCCACCCCAAAGAAGACACCACATAAAGACGGCAGTAAACGGAAAGGTCTACCCGCGACTCTGACACTGTCTCTGTCAGGTTCAGAGCAGACCGCATTATCCACAACATACCTTGCTCGGCCTCCAACGTGGCAGCTGCTAGAGGTAAGCCTTGCTTTTCAAGTATTACCTTCCGCCTACAATGCCACTGAAGTCATGCTTTGTGTGCAGGGTTTTTCCTGCATAGAGAGTTGCAATGCTAAATTTCATGCTGCCTCCGACCGTCTCCCAACAGATTTCTAGTACAACAAGCATTGATCTCTGTGATTTGATGTTGTAACTGCAATTACGGGTGCTCCATCATCATTTGTTTATCAGGCAAACTCATCCAAAATTGCAATAAGGATGTATGGCTGTACAATTGATCAATTTTAGATTGAATGAAATCTCCATTTGAACTAATGCAATTGGCTAATTGCAAAGGTTGGAATTAATTGTGAGCAGCTCTGTGTCAGTGCCTAATCTTGTCACATACAGTGGGGAGAACATGTATCTGATACCATGCTAAAGTTGCCTAAAATAGGAATATAAAATCATCATTTGACAATTGATCTTAAAGAGGAACTATGCAGGATTGGCGATTTCATCTCTGGTTTCGGTTTCGTTTTTCGTTTTCGCTCGTTTTATGCTTGCATTTTCTCTGCAGAGCTTCCCCGACAGCTTTAGCGTGTATATTTATACATATATAGGCTATATTTAAATATATAAATTGCAAGCGTGGTTCTTCTTGTTCCTTGCGTCTCAGACTTCCAGATGTAAACAAGGAGCGATCGTCTCCTGCAGAAAGTTGCATAGGGTCTCTTTAATGTTTTAATTCAAAACATGAGTAAAAATAAAACCACTAAGTATACCAATTTTCTTTGTGATTGAAGAATGTATCATAAATAAATACATTTTCTTCCTAAATGCTAGGGGAAGGAAGTATTTGACCCCAAATGTAACCCTATAGGGGCAGGCAGATTTTTATTTTTTAAGGCCAGCTATTTCATGGATCCAGGATATTATGCATCCTGATAAAGTTCCCTTGGCTGTTGGAATTAAGATAGCCCCACATCATCACATACCCTTCACCATAGCTAGAGATTGATATGGTACTTTTTCCAGTAGGCCTATTAACCTGTTTGATGCTCATTGAGCTCAATCCAAATCAAACAGGCTAATAGGACTACTGGAAAAAGCACCATGCCAATCTCTAGTTATGGGCGTATGTGATGATGTGGGGCTAATTTAATTCCAAAGGCCAAGGGAACTTTATAGGGATGCATAATATAACAGTGTGCTAAGTGCTATCAAAGTTGCGCCGCACGCCAGAGCCAGTGAGGGCACGCATTGAAACGTGAGAGGTATGTATCAACTCGTCTTAATTAAGGGAATAACATAAGTCCTTTTTCCATCAGATTTTCAAGCGCATTAACTCTTACTGTGCGTTCACACCAAGACCGTCAAAAGCGGCAAGAGCGCCGGAAATCATTCATTTTCTATGAAGAGTCGGCGTTACCGGCGTCAAAAGCGTTCCGAGCGTGAGCGTGGCTTCATGAGCTTCACAGGCGTCAAAATAAAGTTGAGCCTCAGTTAACTTTATGGTAATTAGCTGTGACACGGTTCGGCGTCAACCAATTAGAATGTCAAACTCGCAGGATTGCTGCTTGTGGTTGGTTCGAATGTTTCACGTCTTGGCTTTGAAGCTTTCACCGCTGAACTGAGTTGAGCGTCGGGCTACGAGCTTCACCAGCGATTTTGACTCTTTTGACGGTTTCGGTGTGAATGCACAGTTAAAGCGAATTATGTTTTAGCGATATAAGAAGCGCCAAGACGGTTTTCCATTCAAAAGAACAATTCTAGCGATTTAAAATGATGTCATCAGAGCCCTGTTAATGCGCATATTTCTACTGCCCTAGATGGTTTTCCATCAACACTTGTAGCGAATAGAACACTTCTAGCGAATTAATCAAAGGTAGCAAGTGGTACACCATTGTAAGGTAAACGTCTTTGTATGCGCGAGACAGAACTCAGATTTTAGCGCCGACTTTGTGAACATTCTAAGCAGGCGTCACAGTAACTTATTTCGCTACAAACCTTTTCCATCACATTTATATCGATTTAACTCTCCTTAAACCACCTCTGGCGAGCGAATTAACTTATCACGACAAAACCGAGGTTAGAGCGATATAAGCCATTTTCCATCACATTTGTCGCACTAACTTTTGATGCGCATCGTTTTTAAGCGAATTAACTTTTTAATGGAAAAAGGGCTATAGTTTAATATGAAAAAATGGTGAAGTGTTACTTTAAGAGTGTGAAAGAGGAGTCAAGGCAAGATTACAAAGTACAGTATTTTGAATGTTTATATTTCAGTAATATGACGTTCAATTAATTAGATATAGGTATCGTTTTGAAGGTTGATTATGCCCCTTCTTGAAAACTTAACTATAATTTAGAAAATTTGAACAATGTGACTGATTTCGCTGTGGAAGGTCACATATTAGGAATCCCTGATCAATGTGATGGACCAATCATTTCAAAGTTATCTCAAATTCTGTACATGTATGGCACTAGAGTTAAAAATGTTTCTCCATCATGAGAGGTCAGACACTCTTCATTTAGTGAAACAAAGTACTGAAGGAAACCAGAATGCAGCATTAGTTTTAGTCATTTTGTCAATGTTGTCTCTAGTTGTTTGTCAATGCTGTCCCCGGTCTGTGGGTATAAAAACCTGTCCTGAGTTACTGCAGGGATTGAGAGGCGCTTGCTTTGCCTTACAGGATTCAAAAATGTCTCAAATCTGCATCATCCAAGGCTGCAACAGAACTGAACAACTCCTGAGTTTCCCCAAAAATCCATCAACTCGGCAGCAGTGGATGGTTCTCCTCGACGGCAGACTGAAGCATCCAGTGAATTCCTCAAGCACAATGTGCTCCGCCCACTTCCCTCCTGACTGCTTCACCAACTGGCAGCAGAAACAGGCCGGTGTGGCTGCCAGCTTAACGCTCAAGCCTGATGCTCTGCCCTCACTCTTCATGGATGCCAACAATGAGGTAAAATCTCGGTCTCTCATTACCAAGTTATAGCAAAAAGGCACCGAAATAAAACTCCTAAATAGAGTTTTGATTTTTTTTCTAACATTATTCTATCAACACAGATTATAAAGCCATTATCATTTATTTGCCTCGGGTTTACTGTGGAGTGGGTAAGTATTCCCTCCACCTTAGCAGTCTAAATAAGGGGAAAACCCTAAGGGACCTGTGACTCTAACTTAACTATCATTATTTGAGTTAATGCTGATAAATTAAATGAAAGGCACACGCCACCGTTTTTATGAAATTGGGTGATTCACTGTCAAGGCAAGATTACAAAGTCTTTTGGAGTGTAGACCTATTACCCAGGGGGCAAAACACCCATTTTTTAGGAAATCAGACATGGGCTGCTGTAAAAGGTTGTCATACAAAAATGAAATCTATGATGTCTGAGGATCCAACCTGGATGGCCAACGCGGGCAACAAGCTGCTGGAAACGTACAATTAGGGTCTAAACAATGCTACCTCAATTCTGCTTTAACTCCCCGGAATCACCAAATCATGCTTAAAAGATTTAATTATGAATCCTGGGCCATATCTCCCTGGTAGTTTATGCTAGAAACAAACTGAGCACACCTTTCAAAAGAGTGGAAGATAGGCTTTCATCTGATTCCTTGATTGTACATGTAATTAGAATGTAAGAGTTAACAATGCATCTGAAATCATAGGTATGCAAAAAAAATTAAATAGAGAACATTCCATTGTAATCGGTAGGATTCTATTCCCTTTATTGTTGTTAAAATAAACAAAATACCATGTGAAGTTAACTTTTACTAGATTAAATCATTATTTTGATCATTCTCACTATCCAGACAGTCCTTCTGGCCCATAACTACAGTTGACTGCCAAACCCTGGCAATGGCATCCTATATAGCATGGAAATGGCCCCTTTGCAGAGGAGCAGTTCTTCTACCTTTAACACAAACACGTGATATTGTCATGGACATTGACACAGGCAAGGCAGGCTGTGTACATGAAATTGGAACTGCCACTACTCCATTTCATATATCAGATAGGCATTCTGCGTTGTTCTCACCCACAGCTCTGTCAGATCACTGAGGTGTGTGGAACCATAGCACAGGCACATGAAAATGATACAACTCTGTCAACATCTTCATTCTGGACACTGTAGAGGTTGTGGAGTATTATCCTCGTGTCTGCCTCCTCCTGTGTGGACTCGAGCAGGAACATTGCTCTACAGTGTCCAGAATGAAGGAGTTCTTGTTTGCACGGGGACCTTCACTATGCTGTGCCGTTTGTCCACAATCTTAGTGAAAGAGATGCAACTAATTATCCTTATTTCACTGGTAAGAAGTCTTGGTTCAAAAGCAGCATGAGAATGGACATACCTGCACTTGAATGGTGTGGTCAAAACACAACTGATGACATAACAGATGACCTGCTTCGCCAGGCAAGAAGCCTCATCATAGATACTGTACATCCTCAGCTAATCACTTTGACTATTCTGATCTGGGGATACTGAGGGGCAGATGTACTAACGCTTTTGCGCCCACTTCGCGTATTTGATTTGCAACGTGCGCTTAAAAAGATGGCGAGGTACAGTATGTACTAACAGGCCGCAACGAGGTGAAGATGCAGACTGCCTGTCGAGGGAGCTGAGAATGACAAATTGCGCTTTTCCGTCTCATGCATATGGATTTATGGGAGGGTCAGGTGATAGTAGGAGGTTCGTGTAAAAAGATGGGAGGAGAATTATGTATGTCCCTGTATGTACTAAAACTGCCCATGAAAGCTTTTGCGCCTAAATATTTCCGCCTTGTAAAAGCAGAAAAGTGTAAAAGCAGTGTTAAATGTGATTTGCTGTTACATGCATCTATAAGAGAATCTTTCAAAGACAACATAATCGCTAATTAGACCACCAGTTTTGTGTTTTTGTACTATAACAAAAGCAACATTAACTTTCACTGGCCTTTCAAACGGCTTACTTTCACTTTCACGCCATCCGCTTAAACTTAATTCCCTACTTGATAGATTTGATCAATCTTCCATAGTCTGCATGCACAAGTAAGCCTAGTTTGAGTAGAACTATTGCTCTTCAGTATCTTCCTGCTTGTTGACATTATGCATTGTATTATTTCATGATCGCAAGTTTGATTCCTTTTAATGTTGTCATCAGTTAACTTAATTCAACTGCGCTCCCGACTGCATTGTCGTTCAGTTGTTAACCTTCGTTAATTGCATTAGGTTAAGGTACAACAACCTCTTTAGTTTTCTTTTAAAGGGTTAGTTTAATGACAGACTATAGATGTAGCTGTTTGTGTCGATTGAATAATAATTCAGTGTAAAAGTGCTTCAGTGAGTGCTGTTTTTAAACAACTGTCAAGTAAGTGTCAGTTATAGTTATAGCATAGGTGGTAAATCAAGGATCAGTAAGACTAGTTGAAGTTTTTTGAAAATGTAGAGGGATGTCCCTACTCTAGTAGGAACTGGTAGTCTGTTCCACCAATGAAGAACAACAGATGAAAAAAGTTTGGATCGGCCTGAGCATGCAGGTGGCAGAATACTCATGGTTTGTCTAAGGAGTGCAGTGGTCGGGTGGTAGCATATGCCTGTTTGGGGGCATTCAAGAGGTTGGGAGCAGAGTTGGATATTACTTTGTAGGCAAGTGTTAGAGACTTGAATTTGATGCGGTGAATTAGCAGTGGAGTGACGTGCCCTTTTGGGCATTCTGGATCATCTGAAGGGATTTCACTGTGCTGGCCTGGAGGCCTGTCAGGAGGGCATTACAGTAGTCGAGTCATGAGATGACCATTGTCTGTACCAGGAGTTGGGTAGCATCTTCATTCAAGTAAGTCCTGATTTTCTGTATGTTGTAGAGTGCGAAACGGCATGACTGGGCAACATGATCGGAGAAGGTTAGTTGGCTGTGTAGACTCCAAAATTCATTGCAGGTAGGCAATGGTAGGTGCAACAGACAAAGAGAGTCTATTTTGATGTTGATGTTATGATGTATGGTTGGTTTAGCTGGGAGGACCAGCAGTTTTGTTTTTGAGAGGTTTAGCTGGAGGTGATGTGCCTTCATCCATGTAGATATGTCTTAGGGCAATCCGAGATCCATGTCGAGACCTAGGGGTCATCTAGCCTGACTTCGCCTGTCTACTTACTTCCGCTCAAATTTTTTACCCTACATTGATCCGCCCTTGTTTACTCCGACAATAGCACCTCCGTCCAACCAGCGAACAGAGGGCATTCCTGAGAGTGATTACATTTAAGTTGCAAGCCTATTGTCATCAACGTTAGTGATTGAACTCCAATGATTTCAAACTTCAGACAAGCGTCCACCAACCAGGAAATACATGTTTGTCAATGGATCTTGTCATCAGCTGGTAAGGACAGATAGCTCTGTGTGTCATCAGCATAGCAGTGGTATGAGAAGCCATGCGAACGGCTAATCTGTTCCGAAGTGGTGGTGTAGATAGCAAAGAGAGAAGGGGGCCCTCACCCCTGTTGTGGTAGCATAGGCTATGGCAGCAGCAGACTGATATTACCGTATACCCGAATATAAGACGACCCTGAATATAAGATGACCCCCCATTTTCCAGACTTATTTTTTTAAGGGGAATTTGTTTTTGAAAATAAATATGGTTTTCAACAGAAAATAATTTTATTTGATTCTAGTGATAATTCATTAGAAAAAAAATTTGAACACCATTAAATATTTGGATAAATGTTTCACAAAATGAAGTGCACTCTGTCAATGAATGAGTTTAGAAATGAATGAATGAGGGGAAAAAATGAACAACCTTTCCACAAAAATGCATTATATTATGTAGGCTGTATGTAACTGTGGTACTGTGAAGATAGAAAATAACCATTTGCTTTTAATCAAACACATCTGACATTAAAGTCATGACGCAAACCTGACTTAGAACAGCAGTGCAAAGGGCCTTTATGCTGCACATTAAACTTGGCCTATTCCTCACAGAGATCCCCTGCCTCGCTATGCTCACTCTCACTGTCACCACTATCATGATGCTCCACGAGCCCCTCCCACAGAATGTCATCCCCGCTCCCATCAAGGGCATTTGATATGCAGCATTTCTTAAATCCATGAATGATGCTCTTCTGGCTTATGGCATCCCATGCTTGGAGGATTCAAGTGCAGAGCAGATGCACAGCTGGCTTCTGAAGTTTTCCTGTAGGCGTGATCGTCTGACACTCAGTGTACCTCTTGCGCAGATTGTCTTTGAATGGCTTGTTCACGACTACATCCAATACCTGTAGCTGGCTTGTCATCCCCCCCGGTATGATCACTAGATCGCCATTCATTTTTCGCAACTGAGTCTTGACGGGCTCCGTCAAGTGTCCGCGGAATGCATCCAAAACGAGCATATTTCTCTTGTGAAGCGCACCACGAGCCAGTCCACTACCAGGCCAGTGTCCATCCAGCCCTTTCCTGAGCATGTACGATAATGCCAGCTGGCATCGTCTCCTTTGGCATAGTCTTACGTTTCAAAATCACATATGGAGGAAGTTTGGTCCCATCAGCGAGACACGTCAACATTACAGTGATTCGTTTTTTATTTCATTTCCAGTTGATCGCACAATAACTGATTTGTCCCCTTTCTTGGCAACAGTGACAGATGTTGGCATGTCAAAAAACACTGGTGTTTGGTCAGCATTCCCTATCTGATCCAGGGGGTATGAGTGAGCCTTCCTCAGTTTAACAACATATCGCTGAAAAGACAGCAACTTCTCCTCGAAGTCTGAGGGCAGGCGCTGGGCCAAACTTGTTCTACAACGCAGTGTCAGCCCTTTGCGCTGCATCTATCGTGTACACCACCCAGTACCAGAGATGGGAGTAAGTCACACATATGCAAGTCTCAAGTAAGTCTCAAGTCTTAACCTTCAAGTCTCAAGCAAGTCCCAAGTCGTTTTTGTGAGGGTCGAGTCAAGTCAAGTCAAGTCATACTGTAGCTTAGGTCGAGTCAAGTCAAGTCAAGTCATAGCTTAGGTCAAGCAAGTCACAAGTCAAGTCGTATGATAAGCTGGAAGACAACCGTCTTAAAACTTGAAGAGACGGCAGCCTAAGTTTTATGTAGCCCTCCTTTGCACAAAAGGGCTAACAAATAGAAGAAGGGGATATAAGGCTAAAGAATAATTATAAATGCTCACTAGGACCAGCAGGATCAGAATTACTAGGAACGACTACAGGGCCTGGTGTACCAAATTACCAGACAGAGTACTCAACACGGTAGTTTATCATGGGAACAGCAGCTCATGTTTTCATTGCATAATATTCCATTAATAAATACCATACGGAAATGAAATGCAGACACTTCTATGTTATATACTACGATTTACTCTTGAAAGTGGCCCATTTCTCATTTATGTCATACATCTCTCATATACGTACATACATTAACAGTAATAGGGTTTGTGCATGTTGTTTGGCTGTTATACTTTATGATTTAACAAAAATAAAAGCAGCTAGCGCTAACAAACTAACAGCTACATTGATGTGGTAGACCAGGGATGGGCAACTTCCATGACTAAGAGGGCCACAATTTTTTATCATCACCATCAGAGGGCCAAATGTGGCTGCACACTTTCGCACATCAGACATGAGAGAAGCTACAAAATAATTCTGAATAAGAATTAAATGTATATTACATACTGTATATACATTTCATTTGTGACATGCTCACATGCATTTTTAATAGGCCTATACATTCCCTAACGACAAATACAAGTATTTCACAGCCACATGAGTGAAAATTATTAATTTTAGTGCAAAGGGCTCACATAAATCATCATTCAACCAGTTAGTGCAGCATAGCCTCATATTCAATGCATTTACTGTATGCTCCCACTCCATTTTTAAGAATGTATAGACATTTCCTAACGTCCATGATGAGAGTACAGATGTGATGTAACATCCATCACATCTGTAGCCTACTCTCATCCAACGCAAAGAAATAGCCTAGGCCTACTTGCAGTCATGCATGATTTGTCTCAGCTTCCCCTCGACATTATCGAGAATGTCAACAATTATGTGCGTCGGGACAAAGACCGTTTTGAAGTTTTTATCTCCACCAATGAGGTTATGTTTTTATCGGGGTTTGTTGGATTGTCTGTATATGTTTGTTTGTTTGCAAGATAACTCAAAAAGTCATGGATGGATGCAAGAGGAGGTGATGTGTTCGCTTGGAGGAGGTTTGCGTACTCTGAGTGATTTTCAGATACCGTATTTCAGTCAAATGGTCTGTTAGCCTATTTGATAGGCGGGATCAATGTGAAACTAAGTCAACATGATACAACTTAATGTGATGCAAATAGTAGGCTCTTGTCACGTTTGACTGCTAACGTTAGATTAAAAAATAATGTGAAATTAGCTAGAGACATTTCTTACTTTTCTTGTGTAGCCTAGTCGGAAATGGCGGATAAAATTTGACGTGGTGCTGGATGTGTCGGATATTTCTGCGCTGCACACCTTGCACTCGGCGAATCGTTTCTTCTGTTGAGTTGAATAGTCTTTAAATCCAAATGTTATTATTTTGGGAACTGGTAACAGCTTCCATCTTCTAAACCCCGACCGCTCTACTGTAGATGGCGGGCGCGTCACCTAGCACCAGAGCGGTAGCACCTAGTAGAGAGGTTGCCAGGTTCGCCCACATGCAACAGGAAATATCCGATCGAAAATAGTTTTTATTATTATTATTCACCAATTAACCAAGACAGCAATGACTTGTCGAGTCATTGCATGCAAGTCTAAGTCAAGTCTCAAGTCATGAGTAGCAAGTCCAAGTCAAGTCAAGTCTTTTCTCACTGTTGATCAAGCAAGTCACAAGTCCTCAATCTGGCGACTTAAGTCTGACTCGAGTCAAGTCACTAGACTCGAGTCCCCCATCTCTGCCCAGTACTAGCTTTGAATTAATCTGTCGGTATGTTCATCTCCTTGGCCATCTCCAGAGCCCTCAGCCGAATGATTTCTCTTGTGATTGGCATCGCATCCCGACGTTTTTCTATCACATATTCATAAATTCTATCATCAAGTTCTGCAAACTTGCCACTTTGAGGTTCGCGGAAAGCTTTCCTTTGGCTGTGGGCAGTTTTTAGTCATTCTTTTTGTGCTCGCCACCTCCGAACGTTGCATTCCGTGACTCCAATTTTTTTGGCAGCTTTACAATTATTAGATGATTACGCCTCATTCACAATCATCATTTTAAAGTTGGTGTCATAACTGTTTCGAACATGCTGGTTTATTTGACCAACTTTTGAAGCGCTTTTCTCAAGATGATCTCTTGACCTCTCCATGGCAGCACTTTCCTGTTTATTACAGTGCATGCAAATGCACTGTTCTGTTCTTCTTCTTCTTCTGCTTCTTCTTATTAGAGTGCATGAAAATGCACTCTACTGTTATCCGGTTTCTTATTATTATTATAGGCGATTATTAGAGTGCATGAAAATGCACTCTACTGTTATCCGATTTATTCTTATTACAGTGCATGAAAATGCACTGTACTGTTCTTCCTAGGCTTCTTATTATTACAGTGCATGAAAATGCACTGTACTGTTCTTCCTAGGCTTCTTATTATAGTGCATGAAAATGCACTATACTGTTATTCCAAGTCTTCTTATTATTACATTGCATGTAAATGCAATGTACTGTTATCCCTATTCTTCTTATAGTTATTATTCTCTTTCCGACCAAAATCAACGGTTAATTGCGTTAAAACCACTGAACCATTTCACGTCATTCAAACACTCCTACAAAGGTCTTGTAACGGAGATTTGACGATTGTATTTTTCACATTTGGGAACTTCATACTTTTTGAGATATTTACGATATAAGAGTTTAAAATTCCCATAGAGTTTACATTGAGACCCTTTGGCGGCAAAGATTAATTGTTACGTCAGTGCTCAGCTGTCGATAATCAAGGATCTTTGATCCAAAGCCATGCCACCGCTGCCAGGCTAAACCTGAATGTTCGTCTACTCATTCAGCTGTAACAGCTGTGAAAACATTCTACCATGCCACAACTGCTGAAAACCAGGACGTTATCGTCTTGTCTCCTGTTAGGCTACTCTTGATTTGTTTATATCGTTACAGTAACCGGCTTGCTCTCGGTAACGTTATCAACAGCTAAAGACAATCTAACCTCACGTCAACGTAAACACTGTAGCTGCTATTTAGCTAACGACAAGCTCATCCTGTAATATGTGTAGCTAGCCTACATAAAATATCCTACTGTAAGCTAACGTTACATTTGCTAGATCGTACCTGTTGCTGCATCATCGTTGATTGGCGTTGTTTGAGATTGTATTCCGTATTCCAATGGTGTCTACGTCTATAGCCTATGGCCTACTTTTAACCTGCATTAGTGTAGATATGAAGGCTATAATAGCCATGTATATAACATTGTAAGACTCCAGACACTTGTTGTAACTTCAGCTCTTTATTGATCAATCAAATAACAAACGAGTTGCTGTTAGCCACAACTCACGCTAATAATAGTGCTATTCACGAACACCGAACCTCTCGTCACCACTCTGTCCAACTTCACTCTCAAAGCAACACACCACACGCACACACGTAACTCCACCCCCCCAGTTCCCCTTAAAGGGACACAACCATTTTGTGAACTCAACTCCAGGTAAAAGTAACATTTAACAGGATATCACAATATCATACATGTAAGCTATTCTACCAGTCGTTTCACTGTAGGCTACCAAAGTCAGCTCTTGCAACTCGTTTGTTGGCAACTTCATTTCAGTCTTTTAAATTCTAATAAATGAAGAGTTATTTTCCAAAATAGCCTATATCCACAATTTTGATGCATTTTCATAATTCACTTTTTAAATATGACTTTCCAAGTAGGCCTATACAATTTCAGTGGAATTGTAATTGGGTAATTGTTATCTATCTATTCTTCTGTGTAGCCTAGTTGTCTTTTTAACTATAGGCCTAATACAATGTTTTACACAGTCAGCAACCTTTTTGCATTTACATGCAATGGTAATTCCTTCCATGGAATTACATTTTCTAGTTATTACAGTGCATGAAAATGCACTGTACTGTTATCCCTAGGCTTCTTCTTCTTCTACTACTTCTTATTATTCTTCTTCTAACGCACGCAATTCAGCTTGAACCGTTTAACGTAGAAACTTCATTCAAACTGTGTTACGAAGGTCTTGCTTAGGACATCAGCGCAATGTATTTTTTAACTTTGTAACTTTTATACTTTTTAAACTATTAGTTAAAAACTATTACAATTTCCCCCATAGACTTAACATTGCTCATTATGACATCACGGCAGCAATTAGAATCTTACGCCAGGTGGCCGGCCACCTGGGCACCAACTGTCAGTTTCTCTCAGGCTTTAAGCATACAGTCTCTCAGAAGACTACACATATCCTGTTAAACTGTTTGCTCTGTCCACAACTGTTTCAAAATAAAAGTCCTCACTGCAATAATACACTATTAAATCATTTAACCATTGAAACTACTAATCTATTTAACTGTTCAACCATTCCTACTGTCAGTTATCATCAACTATGCCTCCAGTCAACTACATGAAACCTCCATGTACCTAGCAACCAACATAGCAACCATTAAAATTAAGAGTTTATGACCGTTTCCATAGCAACCAACATGATTTTACTACAGTAACTTCTTTATTCCTGATAGTGGGAGCCATGGATACCCTATTAACAAATGTTTCAAAATAAAAGTCCTCAGTAGCAAGTTAGCTAGTTAGCATTGTTAGCATTGTTAGCATAGTTAACATTTTTAGCATAACTGCTAAAAATGATTAGCTAAGTTAGCTAATCAACCTGGTTAGCATTGTTAGCATAGTTAGCATTGTTAGCATAGTTAGCATTTTTAGCATTGCTGCTAGAAATCATTGGTTAAGTTAGCCAATCAACCTGGTTAGCATTGTTAGTAAAGTTAGCATTGCTAGCATAATTAGCATTTTTAGCGTAACTGCTAGAAATCATTAGCTAAGTTAGCTAATCAACATTTTAACATGAATAGAAATCATTAGTTAAGTTAGAACTGGAATGTTTCATCTTTAAACAGTCTACCTTCACACTATCAACTCTCTGTAAACTATGCAACCACCATGTTTACCCTAGCTACACCTTAGTAACCATATCTACATTATCTATCTATTTCTGCATTTTCATGCACTGGTAATTCCTTGGAATTGCATTTCTAGTTATTCCACTACTTCTTCTAACGCTCGCAATTCAGCTTGAACCGTTTAACGTAGAAACTTCATTCAAACATTGTTACGTAGGTCTTACTTAGGAGACCTGTGCAATGTATTTTTCAACTTTGTTACTTTTATACTTTTTAAACTATTAGTTAAAAACTATTCAAATTTCCCCCATAGACTTAACATTGAGCTGATGACATCACAGTCAGGTCGTTAAGCAATTAGAATGGTATGCCAGGTGGCCAGGGCCACCTGTTGCAGCTCTCTCTCTCTCTCTCAGGCTTTAAGCATACAATCACTCTGAAGACTACATATCCTGTAAACTGTTCCTCTGTCCACAACTGTTTCAAAATAAGTCCTCACTGTAATAATACACTATTAAATCATTTAACCATCGAAACTACTCAACTATTTAACTGTTCAACCATTCCAACTGTCAGTTATCATCAACTATGCCTCCAGTCAACTACATGAAACCTCCATGTACCTAGCAACCAACATAGCAACCATTAGAATTAAGCGTTTATGACTGTTTCCATAGCAACCAACATGATTATACTGCAGTAACTTCTTTATTCCTGATAGTGGCCACCATGGATACCCTATCAACAAATGTTTCAAAATAAAAGTCCTCACTAGCAAGTTAGCTAGTTAGCATAGTTAGCATTTTTAACATAGCTGCTAGAAATGATTAGCTAAGTTAGCTAATTAACGTGGTTAGCATTGTTAGCATAATAAACATTGTTAGCATAGTTAGCATTTTTAGCATTACTGCTAGAAATCATCAACTAAGTTAGCTTATCAACCTAGTTAGCATTGTTAACATAGTTAACATTTTAACATACCTGTTAGAAATCATTAGTTAAGTTACAACAGGAATGTTTAAGCTTTAAAATGTCTACCTTAACACTATCAACTCTCTTTAAACTATGCAACCACCATGTTTACCCTAGCTACACCTTAGTAACCATATCTACATTATCTATACATTTTTTTGCATTTTCATGCACTGGTAATTCCTTGGAATTGCATTTCTAGTTATTCCACTACTTCTTCTAACGCTCGCAATTCAGCTTGAACCGTTTAACATAGAAACTTGATTCAAACGTTGCTACGTGGGTCTTACTTAGGAGACCTGTGGAATATATTTTTCAACTTTGTAACTTTTATACTTTTTAAACAATAAATTAAAAACTATTAAAAATGTCCCCATAGACTTAACATTGCTCATTATGACATCACGGCAGCAATTAGAATGTTACGCCAGGTGGCCAGTCCAGGTGCAGCAGCTCTCTCTCTCTCTCTCTCTCAGGCTACATACACTGGCTCTCTTGAGACTACATTTTCTGTTCCCCTGTATCAACATAAGTCTTCCTAATTCCATCCAACTTTCTATCCATTCATCTTCTTCAAACCATTCACTCATCCACCCATTCTAAACAGTCTGCCTATCAACATCAATTAGACAATCTACATTAAACTTTTAAACAATCTACTCTGTCTCAGGCACACACTATGGCTCTCTTAAGACTAGCCAGTTAAATTGATTACACCTGTATCTGTATCCACTACTCTCAGTAGAGAGCTGTGTCTCTCCATTCTACAAGAATATAAGGCACATTCCATCCAACTTTCTATCCATTCATCTTCTTCAGACTATTCACTCATCCACCCATTAAACTATCAACATCCATTAAACTCTCTGTCTATCAACATTAATTAGACTATCTACATTCAACTTTTAAATGATTTACTCTGTCTCAGGCTTTAAGCATACTCTGGCTCTCTTAAGACTAGCCAGTTAAATTGATTACACCTGTATCAACTGTCAGTTTCTCTGGCTTTAAGCATACAATCTCTCTGAAGACTACATATCCTGTTAACTGTTTGCTCTGTCCACAACTGTTTCAAAATAAAAGTCCTCACTGCAATAATACACTATTAAATCATTTAACCATTGAAACTACTCAACTATTTAACTGTTCAACCATTCCAACTGTCAGTTATCATCAACTATGCCTCCAGTCAACTACATGAAACCTTCATGTACCTAGCAACCAACATAGCAACCATTGAAATTAAGCGTTTATGACCGTTTCCATAGCAACCAACATGATTATACTGCAGTAACTTCTTGTTTCCTGATAGTGGCCACCATGGATACCCTAGCAACAAATGTTTCAAAATAAAAGTCCTCACAAGCAAGTTAGCTAGTTACCATGGTTAGCATAGTTAACATAACTGCTAGAAATGATTAGCCAAGTTAGCTAATCAACCTGGTTAGCATTTTTAGCATAGTTAGCATTGTTAGCATAGTTAGTATTTTTAGCATAACTGCAAAAAATCATCAACTAAGTTAGCTAATCAACCTGGTTAGCATTGTTAGCATTTTTAGCATTGTTAGCATAGTTAGCATTTTTAACATTATTGTTAGAAATCATCAGTTAAGTTAGCTAATCAACCTGGTTAGCATTGTCAATAAAGTTAGCATTGTTACCATAGTTAGCATTGCTAGCATAGTAAGCATATTAAGCATAACTGCTAGAAATCATTAGCTAAGTTAGCTAATCAACCTGGTTAGCACTGTGAACATAGTTAGCATAGTTAACATCTTTACCATAACTGCAAGAAATCAGTAGCTAAGTTAACCAATCAACCTGGTTATCAATGTTACCATAGTTAACATTTTAACAGGAATAGAAATCATTAGTTAAGTTAGAACTGGAATGTTTCAGCTTTAAACTGTCTACCTTCACACTATCAACTTTCTGTAAACTATGCAACCACCATGTTTACCCTAGCTACACCTTAGTAACCATATCTACATTATCTATCTATTTTTGCATTTTCATGCACTGGTAATTCCTTGGAAATGCATTTCTAGTTAGAGTGCATGAAAATGCACTCTACTGTTATGCTGTTTATTACAGTGCATGAAAATGCACTGTACTGTTCTTCCTAGGCTTCTTATTATTACAGTGCATGAAAATGCACTGTACTGTTCTTCCAAGGCTTCTTCTTATCTTTATTATAGTGCATGAAAATGCACTATACTGTTCTTCCAAAATCTTCTTATTATTCTACTTCTTCTAACACACGTAAATCAGCTAGAACCGTTTAACGTAGAAACTTCATTCAAACTGCGTTACGTAGGTCTTACTTACGACATGTGTGCTATGACTTTTCAACTTTGTAACTTTTATACTTTTTAAACTATTAGTTAAAAACTATTACAATTTCCCCCATAGACTTAACATTGCTCATTATGACATCACGGCAGCAATTAGAATGTTACGCCAGGTGGCCAGTCCAGGTGCAGCAGCTCCCTCTCTCTCTCTCAGGCTACATACACTGGCTCTCTTAAGACTAGCCAGTTAAATTGATTACACCTGTATCTGTATCCACTACTCTCAGTAGAGAGCTGTGTCTTTCCAGTCTACAAGAATATAAGGCACATTCCATCCAACTTTCTATCCATTCATCTTCTTCAGACCATTCACTCATCCACCCATTAAACTGTCTATCAACATCTATTAAACAATCTGCCTATCAACATCCATTAAACTCTCTGTCTATCAACATTAATTATCTACATTCAACTTTTAAATGATTTACTCTGTCTCAGGCTTTAAGCATAAACACTCTGGCTCTCTTAAGACTAGCCAGTTAAATTGATTACACCTGTATCAACTACTCTCAGAGAGCTGTATCAGTGTCTCTCTTAACAAGAATATAAGGCACATTCCATCCAACCTTCTATCCATCCATTCATCTTCTTCAGACCATTCACTCATCCACCCATTAAACTGTCAATCAATATCTATTAAACAATCTGCCTATCAACATCCATTAAACATTCTGTCTATCAACATTAATTAGACTATCTACATACAACTTTCAAAGTATTTACTGTGGGTGCCTCTCAAGCAGCGTTTATATGTCCTCCCTCGCTCCTCGCTCCTCAATGATCTACATAAAGAAAGATAGAAGAAGGGCTAGACTATCCCATTGTTGCCGCTCCATCATTCTTTATGTAGATCAGTGAGGATCGAGGAGCGAGAGAGGACGCGTAAACGCTATATGAGAGGCACCTTCTGTCTCAGGCTTTAAGCATACAATCTCATTAAGACTACAGATCCTGTTTCACTACTTCCTCTGTCCACAACTGTTTCAAAATAAAGGCCCTCACTGCAATAATACACTATTAAATCATTTAACCCTCTAACCGCCCGGGTTTTTTTGGATTTTTGCATAAAAAATTCAAAAGGCCATGGCTTGAAAGTGGTCAGAGATAAAGTCCTACTGTAAATGTGAAAATCATTGAGTATGAACTAAAGTTTATAAAGGGAGTAAATTTACTCATCTAATTTGCATATTATGACGTCACAGGATGGCAATAGCGTCAAATTATGCACATTTCAGTAAATACTGATTGTTGAACACATTTGAGCAGTTTTACTTTGATTTTTGTAATTTCTCCGACATAACAAATAAACAGGACCACAGGCACATGTAAACCAACAATAGTAAACTATTAGTATTATCACAATCCCTATGTTACTATATAATAAAGTAGCCTGGTCAAATCAGTTCCTATCGCGGATGACTTTGTAGTTCTTCAGAGCCCTATTTTTACTAGACCTGCTGTCTGTACCATGTCAATTACAGACACTATCATCATGATAATCACTGGCACCAAGCACACCATGCTTATTTGAACCCTTTGGTCAACATTGCTGCAGGTAAACATTGACGTACACACGCAAAGACCCACCTCCATTCACAGACGCATCTTGACTGTCACTGCCAATGAACGACCGATCATAATCTCCAAAAGGCAGATATTCTCCTTCAGAATCAGAGTAGGTGAATGGCAGACCCAAGACTTCATAACACACGACTTTGTTTTTTAACATTTGCCGTTTTTCTGCTTCAATTTGTGCATAGCGATCGCGCATTTCACTTCCGCGTTATAAACAGGAAATGCGTCTTTTTTTTTTGTTTCTCGCGAGTAATACAGGCACTTCCTGAAAACTGTTTTACTCGAATTTGGGCTTGAATCGAAGCTCTGGATGTCTGCCAACTAGTGGTGGAGAGTACAAAGGCAATTTGTCACCCTACTCGGATCTACCGTCTGTTTTAATCAGTGATGTTGCTTGTCGCCGTACGGCGCCTTGGGCGGTTAGAGGGTTAACCATTGTAACTACTCAACTATTTAACTGTTCAACCATTCCAACTGTCAGTTATCAACTATGCCTTCAGTCAACTACACGAAACCTCCATGTACCTAGCAACCAACATACCAACCATTAAAATTAAGCGTTTATGACCGTTTCCATAGCAACCAACATGATTATGCTGCAGTAACTTCTTGTTTCCTGATAGTGGCCACCATGGATACCCTAGCAACAAATGTATCAAAATAAAAGTCCTCACTAGCAAGTTAGCTAGTTAGCATGGTTAGCATTGTGAGCATAGTTAGCATTTTTAGCATAACTGCAAAAAACATCAACTAAGTTAGCTAATCAACCTGGTTAGCATTGTTAGCAATTTTAGCATTGTTAGCATAGTTAGCGTTTTTAACATTATTGCTAGAAATCATCAGTTAAGTTAGCTAATCAACCTGGTTAGCATTGTTAGTTTAAGTTAGCATTGTTACCATAGTTAGCATTGCTGGCATAGTTAGCAATTTTAGCACAATTGCTAGAAATCATTAGCTAAGTTAGCGAATCAACCTGGTTAGCACTGTGAGCATAGTTAGCATAGTTAACGTTTTTACCATTACTGCATCAAATCAGTAGCTAAGTTAACCAATCAACCTGGTTATCATTGTTACCATAGTTAACATTTTAACATGAATAGAAATCATTAGTTAAGTTAGAACTGGAATGTTTCAGCTTTAAACTGTCTACCTTCACACTATCAACTCTCTGTAAACTATGCAACCACCATGTTTACCCTAGCTACACCTTAGTAACCATATCTACATTATCTATCTATTTTTGCATTTCATGCACTGGTAATTCCTTGGAATTGCATTTCTAGTTTTTCTTCTTCTAACGCGCGCAATTCAGCTTGAACCGTTTAACGTAGAAACTTCATTCAAACTTTGTTGCGTAGGTCTCGCTTATGCCATGTGTGCTTTGTTTTTTTCAACTTTGTAACTTTTATACTTTTTAAACTATGAATTAAAAAACGATTTTCCCATAGATTTAACATTGAGCTATTTCCCCATAGACTTAACATTGCTCATTATGACATCACGGCAGCAATTAGAATCTTACGCCAGGTGGCCAGCCACCTGGGCACCAACTGTCAGTTTCTCTGGCTTTAAGCATACAGTCTCTCAGAAGACTACATATCCTGTTAACTGTTTCCTCTTTCCACAACTGTTTCAAAATAAAAGTCCTCACTGCAATAATACACTATTAAATCATTTAACCATTGAAACTACTCAACTATTTAACTGTTCAACCATTCCAACTGTCAGTTATCATCAACTATGCCTCCAGTCAACTACATGAGACCTCTATGTACCTAGCAACCAACATAGCAACCATCAAAATTAAGCGTTTATGAACGTTTCCATAGCAACCAACATGATTTTACTACAGTAACTTCTTTATTCCTGATAGTGGCAGCCATGGATACCCTATCAACAAATGTTTCAAAATAAAAGTCCTCACTAGCAAGTTAGCTAGTTAGCATAGTTAGCATTGTTAGCATTTTTAGCATAGCTGCTAGAAATGATAAGTTAAGTTAGCTAATCAACCTGGTTAGCATTGGTAACATAGTTAGCATTGTTAACATAGTTAGCATTTTTAGCATAACTGCTAAAAATTATTAGCTAAGTTGGCTAATCAACGTGGTTAGCATTGTTAGCATAATTAACATTGTTAGCATAGTTAATATTTTTAGCATTACTGCTAGAAATCATCAACTAAGTTAGCTTATCAACCTGGTTAGCATTGTTAACATCGTTATCATTTTTACAATAACTGTTAGAAATCATTAGCTAAGTAAACCAATCAACCTGGTTATCATTGTTAATATAGTTAACATTTTAGAATACCTCCTAGAAATCATAAGTTAAGTTAGATCAGTAATGTTTAAGCTTGAAAATGTCTACCTTAACACTATCAACTCTCTTTAAACTATGCAACCACCATGTTTACCCTAGCTACACCTTAGTAACCATATCTACATTATCTATCTATAATTTTTTTGCATTTTCATGCACTGGTAATTCCTTGGAATTGCATTTCTAGTTAAGCTTCTTCTTCTAACGCTCGCAATTCAGCTTCAACCATTTAACGTAGAAACTTCATTCAAACTTTGTTGTGTAGGTCTTGCTTATGCCATATGTGCTTTGTATTTTTCAACTTTGTAACTTTTATACTTTTTAAACTATTAGTTAAAAACTATTACCATTTCCCCCATAGACTTAACATTGCTCATTATGACATCACGGCAGCAATTAGAATGTTACCCCAGCTGGTCAGCCACCTGGGCACCAACTGTCAGTTTCTCTCAGGCTTTAAGCATACAATCTCTCTGAAGACTACACATATCCTGTTAAACTGTTTCCTCTGTCCACAACTGTTTCAAAATAAAAGTCCTCACTGCAATAATACACTATTAAATCATTTAACCATTGAAACTACTCAACTATTGAACTGTTCAACCATTCCAACTGTCAGTTATCATCCACTATGCCTCCAGTCAACTACATGAAACCTCCATGTACCTAGCAACCAACATAGCAACCATTAAAATTAAGTGATTATGACCGTTTCCATAGCAACCAACATGATTATACTGCAGTAACTTCTTGTTTACTGATAGTGGCCACCATGGATACCCTAGCAACAAATGTTTCAAAATAAAAGTCCTCACTAGCAAGTTAGCTAGTTAGCATGGTTAGCATTGTTAGCATAGTTAGCATTTTTAGCATAACTGCAAAAAATCATCTACTAAGTTAGCTAATCAACCTGGTTAGCATTGTTAGCAATTTTAGCATTGTTAGCATAGTTAGCATTTTTAGCATTACTGGTAGAAATCATCGGTTCAGTTAGCTAATCAGCCTGGTTAGCATTGTTAGTAAAGTTAGCATTGCTAGCATAATTAGCATTTTTAGCGTAACTGCTAGAAATCATTAGCTAAGTTAGCTAATCAACATTTTAACATGAATAGAAATCATTAGTTAAGTTAGAACTGGAATGTTTCATCTTTAAACTGTCTACCTTCACACTATCAACTCTCTGTAAACTATGCAACCACCATGTTTACCCTAGCTACACCTTAGTAACCATATCTACATTATCTATCTATTTTTGCATTTTCATGCACTGGTAATTCCTTGGAATTGCATTTCTAGTTATTCTTTTTCTTCTAACGCTCGCAATTCAGCTTGAACCGTTTAACGTAGAAACTTGATTCAAACTTTGCTACGTAGGTCTTACTAAGGAGACCTGTGCAATATATTTTTCAACTTTGTAACTTTTATACTTTTTAAACTGTAAATTAAAAACTATTAAACATTTCCCCATAGACTTAACATTGCTCATTATGACATCACGGCAGCAATTAGAATGTTACGCCAGGTGGCCAGTCCAGGTGCAGCAGCTCGCTCTCTCTCAGGCTTTAAAAATACACTGGCTCTCTTGAGACTACATTTTCTGTTCCCCTGTATCAACGGTATCAACATAAGTCTTCCTAATTCCATCCAACTTTCTATCCATTCATCTTCTTCAAACCATTCACTCATCCACCCATTCTAAACAGTCTGCCTATCAACATCAATTAGACGATCTACATTCAACTTTTAAACAATCTACTCTGTCTCAGGCTTTAAGCACACTCTGGCTCTCTTAAGACTAGCCAGTTAAATTGATTACACCTGTAACTGTATCCACTACTCTCAGTAGAGAGCTGTGTCTCTCCACTCTACAAGAATATAAGGCACATTCCATCCAACTTTCTATCCATTCATCTTCTTCAGACCATTCACTCATCCACCCATTAAACTGTCTATCAACATATAGAACAATCTGCCTATCAACATCCATTTAACTCTGTCTATCAACATTAATTAGACTATCTACATTCAACTTTTAAATTATTTACTCTGTCTCAGGCTTTAAGCATATACACTCTGGCTCTCTTAAGACTAGCCAGTTAAATTGATTACACCTGTATCAACTACTCTCAGAGAGCTGTATCAGTGTCTCTCTTAACAAGAATATAAGGCACATTCCATCCAACCTTCTATACATTCATCTTCTTCAGACCATTCACTCATCCACCATTAAACTGTCAATCAATATCTATTAAACAATCTGCCTATCAACATCCATTAAACATTCTGTCTATCAACATTAATTAGACTATCTACATACAACTTTTAAAGTATTTACTGTGGGTCCCTCTCAAGCAGCGTTTATATGTCCTCCCTCGCTCCTCGATCCTCAATGATCTACATAAAGAAAGATAGAAGGGCTAGACTATCCCATTGTTGCCGCTCCATCATTCTTTATGTAGATCAGTGAGGAGCGAGAGAGGACGCGTAAACGCTATATGAGAGGCACCTTCTGTCTCAGGCTTTAAGCATACAATCTCATTAAGACTACAGATCCTGTTAACTGTTTCCTCTGTCCACAACTGTTTCAAAATAAAAGTCCTCACTGCAATAATACACTATTAAATCATTTAACCATTGAAACTACTCAACTATTTAACTGTTCAACCATTCCAACTGTCAGTTATCATCAACTATGCCTCCAGTCAACTACATGAAACCTCCATGTACCTAGCAACCAACATAGCAACCATTAAAATTAAGCGTTTATGACCGTTTCCATAGCAACCAACATGATTTTACTACAGTAACTTCTTTATTCCTGATAGTGGCCACCATAGATACCCCATCAACAAATGTTTCAAAATAAAAGTCCTCACTAGCAAGTTAGCTAGTTAGCATGGTTAGCATTGTTAGCATAGTTAGCATTTTTAACATAACTGCTAGAAATGGTTAGCTAAGTGAGCTAATCAACCTGGTTAGCATTGTTAGCATAGTTAGCATTGTTAGCATAGTTAGCATTTTTAGCATAACTGTTAGAAATGATTAGCTAAGTTAGCTAATCAGCCTGGTTAGCATTGTTAGCATTTTTAACATAACTGCTAGAAATCATTAGTTCAGTTAGAACTGTAATGTTTAAGCTTTAAACTGTCTACCTTCACACTATCAGCTTTCTTTAAACTATGCAACCACCATGTTTACCCTAGCTACACCTTAGTAACTATATCTACATTATCTACTGTATCTATACATTTTTGCATTTTCATGCACTCGTAATTTCCCTGGAATTACATTCTCTAGTTCTTCTTATGTTTTTGTGCGTGCAATTCAGCTTCAACCGTTTAACGTAGAAACTTCATACAAACTGCGCTGCGTAGGTCTTACTTAGGTGACTTCAGCTATGTATTTTTCAACTTTGTAACTTTTATACTTTTTGAACTATTAAATAAAAACTATTAAAATTTCCCCATAGACTTAACATTACATTATGACATCATAATAGGGCAATTAGAATCTTATGCCAGGTGGCCAGTCCAGGTGCAGCAGCTCTCTCTCTCTCAGGCTTTAAGCATACAATCTCATTAAGACTACAGATCCTGTTTCATACTTCCTCTGTCCACAACTGTTTCAAAATAAAAGTCCTCACTGCAATAATGCACTATTAAATCGTTTACCCATTGAAACTACTCAACTAATTAACTGTTCAACCATTCCAACTGTCAGTTATCATCAACTATGCCTCCAGTCAACTGTATGAAACCTCCACGTACCTAGCAACCAACATAGCAACCATTAAAATTAAGCGTTTATAACAGTTTCCATAGTAACCAACATGATTATACTGCAGTAACATCTTTATTCCTGATAGTGGCCACCATGGATACCCTAGCAACAAATGTTTCAAAATAAAAGTCCTCACTAGCGAGTTAGCTAGTTAGCATGGTTAGCATTGTTAGCATAGTTAGCATTTTTAGCATAACTGCTAGAAATCATTAGCTAAGTTAGCTAATCAACCTGGTTAGCATTGTTAGCATAGTTAGCATTGTTAGCATAGTTAGCATTTTTAGCATAACTGCTAGAAATCATCAACTAAGTTAGCTAATCAACCTCATTAGCATAGTTAGCATGGTTAGCAAATCTGGTAATCAGGTTAGCTTATTCAATTTTAAACTGTCTATCAACTTTCAAAAACTATGAAACCACCATGTCTACCCTAGCAACACCTTAGTAACCATATCTACATGATTTATCTGTACATTTTTGCATTTTCATGCACTCGTAATTTCCTTGAAATTACATTCTCTAGTTACAGTGCATGAAAATGCACTGTACTGTTCTTCCTCGGTCTTCTTCTTATTATTCTTCTTCTAACGCACGCAATTCAGCTTCAACCGCTTAACGTAGAAACTCCATTCAAATTTTGTCGCGTAGGTCTTACTTACACGATGTGGGCTTTGTATTTTTCAACTTTGTAACTTTTATACTTTTTAAACTATTAGTTAAAAACTATTACAATTTCCCCCATAGACTTAACATTGCTCATTATGACATCACGGCAGCAATTAGAATCTTACGCCAGGTGGCCGGCCACCTGGGCACCAACTGTCAGTTTCTCTGGCTTTAAGCATACAGTCTCTCAGAAGACTACATATCTGTTAACTGTTTCCTCTGTCCACAACTGTTTCAAAATAAAAGTCCTCAATGCAATAATACACTATTAAATCATTTAACCATTGAAACTACTCAACTATTGAACTGTTCAACCATTCCAACTGTCAGTTATCATCAACTATGCCTCCAGTCAACTACATGAAACCTCCATGTACCTAGCAACCAACATAGCAACCATTAAAATTAAGCGTTTATGACCGTTTCCATAGCAACCAACATGATTTTACTACAGTAACTTCTTTATTCCTGATAGTGGCCACCATAGATACCCCATCAACAAATGTTTCAAAATAAAAGTCCTCACTAGCAAGTTAGCTAGTTAGCATGGTTAGCATTGTTAGCATAGTTAGCATTTTTAACATAACTGCTAGAAATGGTTAGCTAAGTGAGCTAATCAACCTGGTTAGCATTGTTAGCATAGTTAGCATTGTTAGCATAGTTAGCATTTTTAGCATAACTGTTAGAAATGATTAGCTAAGTTAGCTAATCAGCCTGGTTAGCATTGTTAGCATTTTTAACATAACTGCTAGAAATCATTAGTTCAGTTAGAACTGTAATGTTTAAGCTTTAAACTGTCTACCTTCACACTATCAGCTTTCTTTAAACTATGCAACCACCATGTTTACCCTAGCTACACCTTAGTAACTATATCTACATTATCTACTGTATCTATACATTTTTGCATTTTCATGCACTCGTAATTTCCCTGGAATTACATTCTCTAGTTCTTCTTATGTTTTTGTGCGTGCAATTCAGCTTCAACCGTTTAACGTAGAAACTTCATACAAACTGCGCTGCGTAGGTCTTACTTAGGTGACTTCAGCTATGTATTTTTCAACTTTGTAACTTTTATACTTTTTGAACTATTAAATAAAAACTATTAAAATTTCCCCATAGACTTAACATTACATTATGACATCATAATAGGGCAATTAGAATCTTATGCCAGGTGGCCAGTCCAGGTGCAGCAGCTCTCTCTCTCTCAGGCTTTAAGCATACAATCTCATTAAGACTACAGATCCTGTTTCATACTTCCTCTGTCCACAACTGTTTCAAAATAAAAGTCCTCACTGCAATAATGCACTATTAAATCGTTTACCCATTGAAACTACTCAACTAATTAACTGTTCAACCATTCCAACTGTCAGTTATCATCAACTATGCCTCCAGTCAACTGTATGAAACCTCCACGTACCTAGCAACCAACATAGCAACCATTAAAATTAAGCGTTTATAACAGTTTCCATAGTAACCAACATGATTATACTGCAGTAACATCTTTATTCCTGATAGTGGCCACCATGGATACCCTAGCAACAAATGTTTCAAAATAAAAGTCCTCACTAGCGAGTTAGCTAGTTAGCATGGTTAGCATTGTTAGCATAGTTAGCATTTTTAGCATAACTGCTAGAAATCATTAGCTAAGTTAGCTAATCAACCTGGTTAGCATTGTTAGCATAGTTAGCATTGTTAGCATAGTTAGCATTTTTAGCATAACTGCTAGAAATCATCAACTAAGTTAGCTAATCAACCTCATTAGCATAGTTAGCATGGTTAGCAAATCTGGTAATCAGGTTAGCTTATTCAATTTTAAACTGTCTATCAACTTTCAAAAACTATGAAACCACCATGTCTACCCTAGCAACACCTTAGTAACCATATCTACATGATTTATCTGTACATTTTTGCATTTTCATGCACTCGTAATTTCCTTGAAATTACATTCTCTAGTTACAGTGCATGAAAATGCACTGTACTGTTCTTCCTCGGTCTTCTTATTATTATTCTTCTTCTAACGCACGCAATTCAGCTTCAACCGCTTAACGTAGAAACTCCATTCAAATTTTGTCGCGTAGGTCTTACTTACACGATGTGGGCTTTGTATTTTTCAACTTTGTAACTTTTATACTTTTTAAACTATTAGTTAAAAACTATTACAATTTCCCCCATAGACTTAACATTGCTCATTATGACATCACGGCAGCAATTAGAATCTTACGCCAGGTGGCCGGCCACCTGGGCACCAACTGTCAGTTTCTCTGGCTTTAAGCATACAGTCTCTCAGAAGACTACATATCTGTTAACTGTTTCCTCTGTCCACAACTGTTTCAAAATAAAAGTCCTCAATGCAATAATACACTATTAAATCATTTAACCATTGAAACTACTCAACTATTGAACTGTTCAACCATTCCAACTGTCAGTTATCATCCACTATGCCTCCAGTCAACTACATGAAACCTCCATGTACCTAGCAACCAACATAGCAACCATTAAAATTAAGTGTTTATGACCGTTTCCATAGCAACCAACATGATTATACTGCAGTAACTTCTTGTTTCCTGATAGTGGCCACCATGGATACCCTAGCAACAAATGTTTCAAAATAAAAGTCCTCACTAGCAAGTTAGCTAGTTAGCATGGTTAGCATAGTTAGCATTGTTAGCATTTTTAGCATAACTGCAAAAAATCATCAACTAAGTTAGCTAATCAACCTGGTTAGCATTGTTAGCATATTTAGCATTGTTAGCATAGTTAGCATTTTTAGCATTACTGCTAGAAATCATCGGTTAAGTTAGCTAATCAACCTGGTTAGCATTGTTAGTAAAGGTAGCATTGCTAGCATAATTAGCATTTTTTGCGTAACTGCTAGAAATCATTAGCTAAGTTAGCTAATCAACATTTTAACATGAATAGAAATCATTAGTTAAGTTAGAACTGGAATGTTTCATCTTTAAACTGTCTACCTTCACACTATCAACGCTCTGTAAACTATGCAACCACCATGTTTACCCTAGCTACACCTTAGTAACCATATCTACATTATCTATCTATTTTTGCATTTTCATGCACTGGTAATTCCTTGGAATTGCATTTCTAGTTATTATTACAGTGCATGAAAATGCACTGTACTGTTCTTCCTAGTCTTCTTCAACTTCATCTTCTTATTATTATTAGAGTGCATGAAAATGCACTCTACTGTTATGCTGTTTATTCTTATCTATATTATTATAGTCTTCAGACACTTTTTGTGCGTTCAATTCAGCTTCAACCGTTCGACGTAGAAACTTCATTCAAACTGCGCTGCGTAGGTCTTACTTAGGTGACTTCAGCTATGTAATTTTCATCTTTGAAAACTTTATCGTTTAATTTATATGACTTTTTTTTTTTAAATTCTCCCATAGACTTAACATTGGATTATGACATCACAATAAAGTCGTTAAGCAATTAGAATCTTAAGCCAGGTGTTCAAAGCCACCTGGCAGCAACTCTCTGTCTCAGGCTTTCTGGCTCTCTTAAGACTACATATCCTGTTCAACTGTTTCCTCTACCCACAACTGTTTCAAAATAAAAGTCCTCATCATTTTTGCATTTTCATGCACTCGTAATTTCCTTGGAATTACATCTCTAGTTCTTCTTCTAACGCACGCAATTCAGCTTCAACCGCTTAACGTAGAAACTCCATTCAAACTTTATCGCGTAGGTCTTACTTACGCGATGTGGGCTTTGTATTTTTCAACTTTGTAACTTTTATACTTTTTAAACTATTAGTTAAAAACTATTACAATTTCCCCCATAGACTTAACATTGCTCATTATGACATCACGGCAGCAATTAGAATCTTACGCCAGGTGGCCGGCCACCTGGGCACCAACTGTCAGTTTCTCTGGCTTTAAGCATACAGTCTCTCAGAAGACTACATATCTGTTAACTGTTTCCTCTGTCCACAACTGTTTCAAAATAAAAGTCCTCAATGCAATAATACACTATTAAATCATTTAACCATTGAAACTACTCAACTATTGAACTGTTCAACCATTCCAACTGTCAGTTATCATCCACTATGCCTCCAGTCAACTACATGAAACCTCCATGTACCTAGCAACCAACATAGCAACCATTAAAATTAAGTGTTTATGACCGTTTCCATAGCAACCAACATGATTATACTGCAGTAACTTCTTGTTTCCTGATAGTGGCCACCATGGATACCCTAGCAACAAATGTTTCAAAATAAAAGTCCTCACTAGCAAGTTAGCTAGTTAGCATGGTTAGCATAGTTAGCATTGTTAGCATTTTTAGCATAACTGCAAAAAATCATCAACTAAGTTAGCTAATCAACCTGGTTAGCATTGTTAGCATATTTAGCATTGTTAGCATAGTTAGCATTTTTAGCATTACTGCTAGAAATCATCGGTTAAGTTAGCTAATCAACCTGGTTAGCATTGTTAGTAAAGGTAGCATTGCTAGCATAATTAGCATTTTTTGCGTAACTGCTAGAAATCATTAGCTAAGTTAGCTAATCAACATTTTAACATGAATAGAAATCATTAGTTAAGTTAGAACTGGAATGTTTCATCTTTAAACTGTCTACCTTCACACTATCAACGCTCTGTAAACTATGCAACCACCATGTTTACCCTAGCTACACCTTAGTAACCATATCTACATTATCTATCTATTTTTGCATTTTCATGCACTGGTAATTCCTTGGAATTGCATTTCTAGTTATTATTACAGTGCATGAAAATGCACTGTACTGTTCTTCCTAGTCTTCTTCAACTTCATCTTCTTATTATTATTAGAGTGCATGAAAATGCACTCTACTGTTATGCTGTTTATTCTTATCTATATTATTATAGTCTTCAGACACTTTTTGTGCGTTCAATTCAGCTTCAACCGTTCGACGTAGAAACTTCATTCAAACTGCGCTGCGTAGGTCTTACTTAGGTGACTTCAGCTATGTAATTTTCATCTTTGAAAACTTTATCGTTTAATTTATATGACTTTTTTTTTTTAAATTCTCCCATAGACTTAACATTGGATTATGACATCACAATAAAGTCGTTAAGCAATTAGAATCTTAAGCCAGGTGTTCAAAGCCACCTGGCAGCAACTCTCTGTCTCAGGCTTTCTGGCTCTCTTAAGACTACATATCCTGTTCAACTGTTTCCTCTACCCACAACTGTTTCAAAATAAAAGTCCTCATCATTTTTGCATTTTCATGCACTCGTAATTTCCTTGGAATTACATCTCTAGTTCTTCTTCTAACGCACGCAATTCAGCTTCAACCGCTTAACGTAGAAACTCCATTCAAACTTTATCGCCTAGGTCTTACTTACGCGATGTGGGCTTTGTATTTTTCAACTTTGTAACTTTTATACTTTTTAAACTATTAGTTAAAAACTATTACAATTTCCCCCATAGACTTAACATTGCTCATTATGACATCACGGCAGCAATTAGAATCTTACGCCAGGTGGCCGGCCACCTGGGCACCAACTGTCAGTTTCTCTGGCTTTAAGCATACAGTCTCTCAGAACACTACATGTACGGGATAATGGACGACACGCCGTGCGGTTATTCAAAGTTAATGCACGTTCTAGACGGTGATACGGCCCGACGCGAAGCGGAGGGACGTTCCGTCTAGAAAAGTGCATCGTTTCCAGTGCCAATTTAAATGTTTTAATCGCTAGAACTGTATTGTTTGTAGAACTACTTTTCCCAGACACATTTCACTAATTTCTCAAACTGCGGTTACTAGTTCTAAATGGATGGTTGCTATGGCCAAAAGCCAGTCGTTAGTTCTAATCTCCCGTTGTCAAGCTGGCATATCCCAGGATTCTGATGAACGTTAACTTTGAAAGATTGCTATTTTTCTTAGCCTACTGCCACCTAACTAGCTAAATGACACCTCCGTCATATGCTAAACGTTACTGTGATCTGAACGTCTGTATTTTACAGCTTGCATGTAACGTGACAGTGCATTTAAACTTCTCAACGAGTTTGACGAATTAACATTCATGTGTGATACGGCCAACAAATTGGAACTACTTCATAGCCGTGCGTATATCTAAAGTTAATGCACACCCTTATAGAACGCAGAACAATGGGGAATTCAGCCAAGCAGTGGAATGAATCCTGTTAACTGTTTCCTCTGTCCACAACTGTTTCAAAATAAAAGTCCTCACTGCAATAATACACTATTAAATCATTTAACCATTGAAACTACTCAACTATTGAACTGTTCAACCATTCCAACTGTCAGTTATCATCCACTATGCCTCCAGTCAACTACATGAAACCTCCATGTACCTAGCAACCAACATAGCAACCATTAAAATTAAGTGTTTATGACCGTTTCCATAGCAACCAACATGATTATACTGCAGTAACTTCTTGTTTCCTGATAGTGGCCACCATGGATACCCTAGCAACAAATGTTTCAAAATAAAAGTCCTCACTAGCAAGTTAGCTAGTTAGCATGGTTAGCATTTTTAGCATAACTGCAAAAAATCATCAACTAAGTTAGCTAATCAACCTGGTTAGCATTGTTAGCAAATTTAGCATTGTTAGCATAGTTAGCATTTTTAGCATTACTGCTAGAAATCATCGGTTAAAGCAATAGTTCGGAATTTTGGACATAGGACCTCATTTCCAACTTAGTCGGGATGATATAGGTCGGTGAAGACCATTTTCAGTGAATTTCTGCCCTTCCTTGAGTTGCAGCGTTCATCTCGTGCTAACCTAGGTGCCGAGATAACGCAAGTCAACGGTAACATCCAGCCTGCCACTGAAAACACTCCACAGAACACCCAAAACAAATAATTTATAACTTCAGACTATCGATGCACATGCCTGTGTTGATAGAACAATGTTAGAAATAAAACTAACCTTGCATCGCATTGCAATAGCCTACTTTGTTCCCTGTATGGCAGTGGCGGATTGATATTGAGAAACTAGTCCCTCAAAATGTAATAAATCATTGAGTTGCAAGGTTAGTTTTATTTCTAAAATTATTCTATCAACACGTACATGTATATCGAGTCTGACGTTTTAATTGACTTGTCTCGGGGGTGCGGTGGAGTGAGCAAGACTGTTGTTGATGTCAGACTGATGTTACCGTAGAAATGCGTTAGCTCAAAACCAGTGTTAGCAAAGGGGGACGCTGCAACTGAAGGAAGGGGCTAAACGCGATAAAAACGCTCTCCACCGACCTATATCACCTCGGTAAAGTTGGAAATGAGGTCCTATGTCCAAAATTCCGAACTATTCCTTTAAGTTAGCTAATCAACCTGGTTAGCATTGTTAGTATCCTTGGCATTGCTAGCATAATTAGCATTTTTAACGTAACTGCTAGAAATCATTAGCTAAGTTAGCTAATCAACATTTTAACATGAATAGAAATCATTAGTTAAGTTAGAACTGGAATGTTTCATCTTTAAACTGTCTACCTTCACACTATCAACTCTCTGTAAACTATGCAACCACCATGTTTACCCTAGCTACACCTTAGTAACCATATCTACATTATCTATCTATTTTTGCATTTTCATGCACTGGTAACTCCTTGGAATTGCATTTCTAGTTATTCTCCTAACCAGGTCAAATTCAGCTTCAACCGTTTAAAGGAGTCATAGAACGCATTTTTTGACCATTACAAATTGATCTTTGAGCCTAAATAATGTCATATGTAAATTTGTGGGGCTGAAAACGCCCCAGGAGCACTGCTAGATCGCCTAATACAAGGTCATAAATAAGCCTTGCAATGAAACAGTTTGTTTTACCCGCCCACTCAGCAAGTTCATGAATATTCAAATGAGATGCGCGCTGATTGGTCTATTGGCCGATATGTCCTGAAAGTTGATTGGCTCAATCCACCGGTCTGAAGCTAGAGCAAAGTGAAACTACGTTTACTGCTGGTAAATAAAGCCAAAGTCTTTGATAAAGCTATCAACAATTGATTTAAAAAAGGAATACAGCGTACATGTATAAACCGACTCAGAAGAAGGTTCTGACGAAGATGAAGTGCAGCAGATTCCCCAACAGAATGAATGTGTTAGATTGGTAAGTTTTATCAGTACATTTCTTAGTATAGTAACTCTCCAAAGTTAGCTGTAATAACGCTAGCATTACAACGTCTCTGCCATAGACCATATATCTAGATACTAGCATCGTAAGAGCAGTTTAACAAGAATTATTAATCGAAGGTATGCAAATGAGAGGGGGTGTATCTAAAGGGGGATGGGCGCCTATTACGTGTTATCTGAGCTCTGTTCAGATTGGAGCATTTCAACACGGCTGTTTCTATTTCCCAATTGGCATACGAAAGCAGGCGGGGGACGCGGTAAAGTCTTTGGTGTTGTCCTTTGGACACTGCTCGCAGCCTAAATTCAACAGGAACAAGGTGAATGTGGTTTTGAATTCTAGGACTCCTTTAACGTAGAAACTTGGTTCAAACTTTGTTACGTAGGTCTTGAAAATAAGACTAAATGTATGTATATTTCAGTTCTGTAAACTTGATACTTTTTGAGATATGAGCAAAATATTTTTCCCCATTGACTTTTCATAGACCTCTGAAGCTCTGATCCAAAGCTGCCATCTTTGCCCATATAAGGAGATCCGGGAGTTAATTGAAGCCAACTGCCTATACGTTCGACCGGACCCGCGTCACACAGAGCAGGTTGTTTGCGCCACGCCCCTTTTTGGGGGAAACAAGCCCTCAGAACAAGCCTGAAACAAGCCAAAGTGAACGGGTGTTGTTCACGGTCGCTGATCTATAACGAATAACTTATTATTTATAGATCAGTGTTCGCGGTAGACAGACATGCCGATAAGTTGCTGTGTGGTTGGGTGTACCAACCACAAAGCTAAGAACCCCTAACATTAGGCTACACCAAAAATAAATCAGATCAACGAAAACGGAAATCTAGGCTAACACTTGGCTAACACTAGCAGCTAGGCTATCAGCTATGACAGAAATTATCATATGTTGGAATTATCTAACGAACATACTTTACATCCAAGCCTGTCAGTCAACTACACAACATTACAATTAAAATAAGAGGCCAAAAATACAGGAAAACAATTTAGTTATTTAACTGGAGATTCTATGAGATAAGAGTATGTCTGGGTATGACACTGGCCACTGCTACTGCTAGCGGGCTACTCGGGAGACCGAAGGGACATGTTTTTACTTTGATTGAATTAAGCTTTTGAACGTATTTTTCACGGTCAACGACCGGCAAAGTGGTAATATATTGAGTGGTCCTATTGATTCGTTGTGTTTTCTGTTATCATTTACCCCTACGATTTCGGTACGAATTACGTTTATTGAGCCTAATTTGCATTGGAGTTAATGGGAGACGTAGTTTGTTTCCCCCTAAAAGGGGCGGGAACGTTCGTCGCGAGTCAAGTTCCCGGATGTGCCGGTCTAACGTATGGCAAGCTCTTTTGTAGGCGAACTTCAGAGGTCTATCGCACTGCACTGCTGTGATATCACAGAGGATGCTGATTAAGCTGATTTCCACCTGTGTCAAGAGCCAGCTGCTCAAGGCCCTATCAAGTTTAATTGACAGCCAGTTAAATTGAACCTGCAATACTGCTCTCTGCTCAGCTCTCTCTCACACACACACACACACCTGACTGCAGCACTTCATATATAGGCCTACCACACTTCTCCATGCACTCCACAACAGTAGCTGCGTTTCCATTGACCATTAAATTGCGCAAATTAAGAGTTGCGAAAATAAATGTGCTTAATGGAAACACACACATTTCGAAAAAACTTGCATGTTTCCATAAAAAGTTTTTGCGCTCGGGTGAGGTGGTATTTCGAGCGTATCGAAATTTGTATATTTCGCAAAACTGCAATGGAAACACTTTTTTCGCATCTGACGAGTCACGTGATCCAACAACCGGATGTTAGGAGGAACGAAACCGACGAAGAAGACTGTCGACAGGAAGTGGCACCGGGATAATAATGTAAAAATGTTTGTTTTTTTTCATTAAAAGTGGCTCGTGTCATTCTAAAATGTTGAATCCACAGCTGTGAACTCGCCGACAACACTTTCTCAAAAACGCTGCATAGGCTATGCAACCGCTCAACTAGTTTTGTTTACCCATAGCAACAACGTTGCTATGCTTTGCTGGTTTAACGTGATGAGAACGGTGCTGAAAGAATCTCTAGATTCTAAATTCTAGTTTTAGAAACTAATCAACTGGGCTGATCTACGAAATATTCCACTGACATGGCTGTGACATGATTTAAGCATAGGCCTACTACAACAAACTCCTGTGAAATATGTCATTTTTAATTTTATGTTTCTGCCCCACCACGTAGGCCTCCTCCGCTGATGGCTTATAGCCTAATGACTGATAATCAGCGTGCCGTGGTGGCAATTTGAATGCATTTAGTGTAATGTTGATAACCACCATGTCTCCTAATGACTTACAGCACGCGAGAATACACGAGATTTTTATTTAGTTAGCCGAATGTAATGGAAACACCGCAATTGCGAAAAGCTACTCTCACCTTAACCTAACTCCCCCATTTCACTGCATCATAGAAAGCCACACTCCTTACATCCACTCACACACACACACGCACACACACACACACGCACTCACACTCAGAGGTGGAAAAGTCAAGCTTCAGAGAGTAAAAGTCCAATCACGTATTGGTTCTATCTGTGCACTTAACACAGGTGATCTCACCAATTAGCTGCTCTGCCTGGCTGAAGAGTTGTACTAATTAGAATCAGCTGGTTGGACTTTTCCACCTCTGCACACACTCAAGCCACATACATACAACACACTGCTCACCTTAATCTGTCCACAACTGTTTGTAAATTACAAACATTTACATTTCATCTTATGTCTTGCTTTTGCATGCACTGGTAATTTCCTCGAAATTACGTTTTCTAGTTTGTATTAATAACACTGTCAAGTTAATTTAAAGGAGAATTCCGGTGTGAAATGGACCTTAACTGTACCGAAACATGTTGCCGAGTTGTTACATGTGTCCAATAGTCATCTTTTCTCACCCCCCAGCCTTCCGAGTTCCGCCGTTTTCATCCGAGCTTGCAGTAGGCTTGCATCTATTAGATTGGGCATCATGTAGCCTGTGCAGCTAAATCGCCATTTTTAAACCATTAAAAAGGTTCCAAGTAACTCCACACTGCATTGGTAGACTTCTGAGGGTCCTGACATTTAAAACGATATACTGGGAACTTTTGAAATTCACAGGAAGTTTATTAAAAAAGACCTTTTATACAGGCACAACCGGCATAGAATCTCTCCGCTGGCCGCCATCTTGGAATGAACAAACAGGAAAGACGTAGACTGTGGTAAGGACAGGGGAACAGATTGCAAAAGTATTCCCATAGGAAATATATAGTTCTACATGAGCATGATGAATACACAGTATCAACGAAGCTCAAAACTTTTTTTTTTTAACGAAGCTCAAAAGGTTTTACGTCAGTGATGGGAATCTCGCGTAATAGGGAGGGAAAGTAATCTCATCGCCATCTAGTGGTTGCGTTCCTAGAGGCTAGCGGGAGAGGATGGGATTTTCTTTTAGAAAAAATATATCTCGGCCCATGATGGCAACTTAGTTAAATGCCCTCAATATGCTATGCATTTAGGTCAGCTCTATTGCTTTTAGTGGTCATACTTTATTTTTTAGGATCAGTTTAATTGTTTTGAGTTTGTTTGTAACATGGTGATAACGAACTACAGTACTAGCTACAGTAGCATTTGACGTCACCAGTTTGGGCGCTTCATCTCCAACTGATCAAAACGACAATTTGCTGAACTGGCTTTACATATTTGTGTAATAACAGAGAGCGATGTAAACCGCGTGGTAATTACCTTTATGTTGGGATAACTTGTGTTGTGCTCCTACTCACACAAGAGCTGGCAGTAAGTGTGATTGTCTACTAACTAACCAACTAGCTAACAGGCTAATAAACAAACCATGCTAGGCGAGTAACGTCGTGGAAGGGTGTCACGTCCATAGACCTAAAAGAAATGGACAAACAGACTCCGTCGTTCTCAATGAGAGGGGGCTGAAACAAAAATTTGTTTCCTGTTCATCGTACTGCGCAGACTCAAACTCATTTTGTGACGTTAGCCTGCTGTAACTCGTCTGATAGATCGAAAACCTCTGAAATTGTTAACGTTCGTTTTTTAATATTATTATTATGTGTACTTGCCTCTAGGTAATGCTTTACCATATCAAACAGTAGGCTACCGTAGGCTACACGCATTTTCACTGATCTTGCGAATGACTCTCCGTCATGGTTTTCGTGCAGGCTCACTCAGCTTCTTATCCAAACATTACGGGCGAACGTTAGCTTCCCTACAACAGACATGCTAAAATACTTCTTTACGGGAAACCAACGTAATATACGGGGAAGAAGTGAATTAATTTTGCCTTCGATACCCTATATAGAATACACAGAAGCTATAAGGGAGACAAAGGGCACATGTTACATGAAGTTATGAGATCGCAAAAAAATCTGAAATCTATGGCCGTCCAAGGGAGTTAGCAGAGCGTTGATCACCAGCTCATTTCGTGTTTCTACTTCCGGGAATATGCCTGCCCCCTTGGTCACGTCACTTGTAGTTGTAGTCCATTTATGAAATGAAACGAGAAATTACGTTTTTTTAAATTAAGGCGAAATAAGATCTGATATTTTCACAGTTAGTAGATTATTACAGTATGAAGACTGAAAAATATTTTTGGTGGATAAGATCGCTGGTATAGCTGCGTAGTATTTATTTGAAAAGTCGGTCTATGGGACTTAACATTGGAGCTGCTCTTCGATAGGAACGCAACCACTTGGGGCGCTGGTTTTCACTTTCCCTCCCTATGTTGTTGACGGAAGACGTGCTGCACACTTGAGGAGGAGTGACCGGCCGCCATGTGTGCAGGCTAATCTGTACCTGACATTACGGAGGAAGACGAAGAGCTGAAAGGATGGGTCGCTTTTGTGCAATGCCAGGTTGTGGCATGCAGATGAGGTGGTACAATCCAGAAACGTTTCACCGGCTACCTTTACAGGAGCCTACTCTGAAACAGTGGCTTGTTGTCTTGCAACTCGATGTCGAGACACCTGTCCATATTCTAAAACAGAAGGATTACCGTGTATGTAGTCGACATTTTGATGCAGACGAGTTTACTATCCCTACAAGAGGATCAAACCCCCCAAGACGGGTACATCTGAAGAAAAATGCCATCCCGAAAGCGACGGTAATTGCTCTGGAGGTATGTGCGAGATTGTTTTATTATTTGCATGTAAATCACCGTTTTGAAATCGTGTAACGTAACATGACCAAACTTTGTGCTTGCTAACACTATTCCGGAGAGCATTCTATGCTGACGTTACTTTTCCTAGCCCACCAAATGTAGTTTGGGAGGGGGGTGGGCGTTGTTTCAGTGTGTATTTTGATAAATGGAATAGATGCATGCGTGGGGGACCGAACGCTTTCCAAGTAACCTAACCTGTCCGAACGTGACTCTGGCTGCATCCGAATAGTTAGTACCAGACATAGATATAAATATGGCTCTGGTTAGTACATAGCTTCGATTAGAACGTACTACTCAACCGTACGGCCACCTCCCTCCCAAACTACATTTGGTGGGCTAGGAAAAGTAACGTCAGCATAGACTCTCCGGAATACAAACTAGGCTTGTTAGCAAGCACAAAGTTTGGTCATGTTACGTTACACGATATTTATGTATGCGAGCGAGTAGGCATAATCCGGACGTACTGGGCAGCCATCTTTGCCTGTCCTTTGACCCCGGATGTTTACATGTGACGCGAACACAATGACCGACGCATGCCACGAAATTGTAAAGCCACCTCGGAGAACTGACCTCAGAGCCGTTTATTAGTCTTATTTCGCTTGATATTGCTGAACGTATTTACGAGAATGAACTCTGAGCCGTTTATTCGTTAAGTTTTGCTTGACACAACTGAACGTTTACGAGAATTTACCTTAGAGCAGTTCATTCGTCTGGTTTAGCTTGACACGACCTGTATCCATTTTTGGCCGGAGAAGTCCTGTATTTTACAATTTCTATAGCCGCCCTCCCGCAGTATTTCACCGTAAATCTACCAGCTGACTAAACTGGCTTCACATGACAACGTGAACTTGATATTTTTACCGGGAGGAGACGGCCCCTTGTCCTGAACAGTCCTGCTGCAGTTTGCCTGACGTGACTCGCGGAAGACGAATTTTGTGTGCAAAAACAATTACTCATTAAAATGAGCATGATTACTGACTAAATAAATTGCTATGATGTAGTTTAAAACAAACCACTGTTGTAAATAAGACTAGTAAACAGGCCTGCATTGTAGCACATTAGGCTAATTCAATAACAAGTGTGTTTCGTACCTACTTAACCAACAGCATAACATCATGACAGTCAGTATCCAAACGTTTTCAGTAGGCTAGCCTACACTTGTTCCAGAAATCACACATTTAGAAGGTATCCCTTCGATTTCAATTAATTTTAAATTTTGCACAATCCAACAGAATAACCCAGGTGTGCCTGACCTCAGTAGTTCTTGAATTTCCCCTTGGGGATCAATAAAGTAGGCTAGGCTATCTATCTATCTATATCTATCTATCTATCTATCTATCTATCTAATCACAACAATAATCAGACCCAAAACTCATTACTTGAAATCACTTGAAAATTCAAACAAATCCAGTAAAATCCAAATCTAGTAAATAAACGCATAAGCTTTTATTAGTTTAACAAACAAAACCTTGCAATTGAAATAAACATTTTAAAAATGATACAAGCTTTTACATATACAACAATCTATCTAATAATAAATATTTGAAAACTGTGTAATGATTCAAATAAATAAAGTAGCCTATAGTTAAACATAGGTAGTGTTACATAAATATGTTGTCTCTTCCTCACTCACATACACACACATCTCTCTAAAAGAGTAGGCTAATTACATTGGCCGGATTTCCCAGATTCGTTAAGAAGCTTTTAAAGGGATATTCCGCCATTTTTGGAAATACGCTCATTTTCCACCTTCCCTCGAGCAAAACAATCGATATTTACCTTGTTCCCGTTCATCCAGCCATTCTGTGAGTCTGGCGATACAACTTTTAGCTTCAGCCTAGCATAGATCAATGAATCGGATTAGACCATTAGCTTCTCGCCTGCTAGCTTCATGTTTAAAAGTGACTAAGATTTCTGGTAATTTTCCCATTTAAAACGTGTCTCCTCTCAAGTTAGAAAGTGCAATAAGACCAACTGAAAATGAAACCTGGCATTTTTCTAGGCTGATTTGACATGGAACTACACTCTCATCTGGCGTAATAATCAAGGCAACTTGCAGCTACTGGCACTACTACTGCTTGTTGTCTATGGGGACTATTTTCAGATGCTGCGTAAGATATCACTGCGCCTATGGTACGTTTGCAAGTTGCCTTGATTATTGCGCCAGATGAGAGTGTAGTTCCATGTCAAATCAGCCTAGAAAAACGCCAGGTTTCATTTTCAGTTGGTCTTATTGCACTTTCTAACTTGAGAGGAGACACGTTTTAAATGGAAAAATGACCAGAAATCTTAGTCACTTTTAAACATAAAGCTAGCAGGCGAGAAGCTAATGGTCTAATCCGATTCAATGATCTATGCTAGGCTGAAGCTAAAAGTTGTATCGCCAGACTCACAGAATGGCTGGATGAACGGGAACAAGGTAAATATCGATTGTTTTGCTCGAGGGGAGGTGGAAAATGAGCGTATTTCCAAAAATGGCGGAATATCCCTTTAAGTGCTAAGAACTTCTTAGGAGCGTTCTTTGAACGCTCCTAAGAAGTTCTAATCTTTGCACTTAAGAGCTTCCTAACGAATCTGGGAAACCCGGCCATTCCATTGTCAGTAGTTGTGGCTTGTGATTCAAGTGTGGTGTGGGTGCTTTTAATTCTGTATTTTTGTACCATGACCAACCCAGTTACACACATGCTGACATGCACGCACGCACACACGCACACACTCTTGGTCACTGGTCTTCCCTTTCTGGTGCCTCTTCTTCATTGTTGTCTCCACCTGTTTCAGCAGCAATACCAGCCGGGGGTTGTCTCCAAACTGCATTTAGATATAAAGTAATACATTTTCAAGATCATTGAGGTCTAAAGCAAGATTTCAACATGTCATTTGTCAGAGAAGTTCTGTTTGTCCACTCAAATATATTTACTGATAGCCACCTTATCTCTCTCAGTTGGTTGGGGTTGGTCAAAGAGTTCTTTCTATGCAACCTTCTCAATTTAAGAAGCATGGACAGCAATAATTAAAAGAAAAATAATTATTAAATTATTCATCATTTACTGTCTGACCTACTATAACTAAAGCCCAGTCTTACAACTTGAAGCTGTCATTAACACCTCTCTTGTAATTATTTTGAGCAAACAAGACATTGTGTGGTTGTTAAATGATCATGTATTGAAGAGGAGAGAGGAAACCGCACACTCTTGTTCTGATGCCAAACTTTATTAAATCAATTTATTTAATAAATGTTGGCATCAGAACAAGAGTGTGCTGTTTTATCTCTCCTCTTCAACTATTACCGTGACCAGCACCTCGCTAAAACAGGTGTGCGCTGCTCTCCCTTAAAGGGATATTCCGCCATTTTTTGAAATACGCTCATTTTCCACCTCCCCTCGAGCAAAACAATCGATATTTACCTTGTTCCCGTTCATCCAGCCATTCTGTGAGTCTGGCGATACAACTTTTAGCTTCAGCCTAGCATAGATCATTGAATCGGATTAGACCATTAGCTTATCGCCTGCTAGCTTCATGTTTAAAAGTGACTAAGATTTCTGGTAATTTTCCCATTTAAAACGTGTCTCCTCTCAAGTTAGAAAATGCAATAAGACCAACTGAAAATGAAACCTGGCATTTTTCTAGGCTGATTTGACATGGAACTACACTTTCATCTGGCGTAATAATCAAGGCAACTTGCAAACTACTGGCACTACTACTGCTTGTTGTCTATGGGGACTATTTTCAGATGCTGCGTACGATATCACTGCGCCTATGGTACGTTTGCAAGTTGCCTTGATTATTACACCAGATGAGAGTGTAGTTCCATGTCAAATCAGCCTAGAAAAACGCCAGGTTTCATTTTCAGTTGGTCTTATTGCACTTTTTAACTTGAGAGGAGACACGTTTTAAATGGGAAAATTACCAGAAATCTTAGTCACTTTTAAACATGAAGCTAGCAGGCGAGGAGCTAATGGTCTAATCCAATTCAATGATCTATGGTAGGCTGAAGCTAAAAGGTGTATCGCCAGACTCACAGAATGGCTGGATGAACGGGAACAAGGTAAATATCGATTGTTTTGCTCGAGGGGAGGTGGAAAATGAGCGTATTTCCAAAAATGGCGGAATATCCCTTTAAAGCAACACCATAAGTTTTGCTCTCGGGGTCCCCCTACAGTTGGGAAACGGTAATTTCTTCTACTTATGTCGTAAAATCTGTTAGGGTGAGGCTACACCAGAAGCAAGTTAGACATAGCGTAGGCCTACAGTATAGGCTAGACTTGAGGCTGCACATTAAATATTAAATTATGTGGTAGCCTACTACGATACCAGTTATGTGATACATTTGTAAAACTTAGGCTTTCAGCTCAGGTCTGTGCACGTTCTCGGTATTGGGATGATGGTCATTGTTGATCAATTACTTATTTTAAAAAGAAAACGATTACGATATTTATGAGCAATATCGTAGCCTAATCTAGGGTGGTCATTTTTAGTGTCTTTATAACATTAAAAAAATCGATGGTCACCAGATATTGTATTCTATGGTATTCACGTCCATAGTGGCATATATTTGCACGCCCGAAATGTTTGGAGAGGCAGAGCTCTTATAATATGATGACAGAATCTTACATGTGATAACTTTGTTTTTCAAGATAATTGTTTGGTCAGCAGCCTATAGGCGGTAGATTTACACGTTGAGCTATAACTAGCACACATAACCAGCTCCCGTGCAGTTTGGTTGGCAGCATGATGACACTAGATGACAGAGCTAGGATACACGTGCTTTTGTTGATAAGCCGATTTCTGCAGGAGGAGTTGTCACGTCTTGGGCAAACTCGGACTGCCTGCGTTGCGTGTGAAATGTATAGCTATTCCAGGTAGCCTGGCCCATAGCATGCATTTCAGCATATCATCATATGAATATAATTTCATGGGTTTTATTTTTTTCAAACGCCAAAAGATCACGTAGCTCATGTTTATAAGGCATCAGCTGTCTATTCAACGCTCGCACAGAATTTGAGGAAGTGGTGGGGGAAGTGTGCCCTATGCCGTAAAGCAATCGAATTTTGTAGTTCTTTGGTTCGTACCGGTTCGTACCCGAACCCCAAAAGGTTGTAAAACTACATGGTGTTGCTTTAAATCAAAATGATCATGTATTACCAATGCCAATTACCAAGAGCAATAGATATGCGTAAACACATATGCTCACCTGAAGCAAAAGGGCTTGTGGTCTTCCTTCATGAGATCCTTGTGGGTGCTCCAGTTGGTCATGTTGTGGACGTGGTAAACCAAAAGTATCTAAAAATGACAAATAAAAACAACACAGGCCTAGATTAACGCTGATTACTATTATTTGCCTCATCTAAACAAACATGTATTACATATTCGATTAAATCAATGTACAACTTACTAATAACTCTGCTCTCCTGTTTTTCCAACACAAGAATTGGTTCGCAAATGCAGTCTTCTTCATCCAAAGGGGTGCGGGTATCTGATCAGTGTTGCCTGGATTCAAAGGTGTACATTCAAATTAGTCATATAGTAGGCGGTTGGAAGGCTATATGTGCAAACTTCAAACTAAGGATATGTTCAAATTGGCTACATTATCATAAACAAGCTCCTAGTATAAAACAAAGAACTACCAAAATATGCCTAAGCTACTGATTTGTATTAGCTTTACATGACTTCTAACACACACACACACACACACACGCACACACGTCTGGCCTGAAGCAAGCTGCATAACATAACTATGAGGTGCCAATCGCTAGATATTCTTCTTCCAAGTCATGCTGGAATAACGTTACCGCTACTGAATGAGGCGGCGTGTATCCTCGTTCGTCCATGCAGCATTAAAAAAAAGAGACTTTGTTGTACTACAAAACTAACGTTAACAGATAATCGTTTTCTTGACAGGAATACACACGATATTACCCCCCATACACACAGCACATCTGTCTCCAAAATAACAAATGTACCTCAGCTCACGTAAAGCATTGCTAACGTTAATCAGAACTCCAAAATATAACGCTAGCTTTGACCAACAATCACATTTAACGTACACGACAGATTTACCAACGTGCATAACGAATTTCACTTTAAAGTTGATAGTAAAATTTAAACTTAAGCTACAACAAGATTAATGGACCAACTAAAGCAGACGTTAAAGATAACGTTAGACAGGCTAACATTTACATGAATTAATGTCTTCTCCCGATAATACAATCGCAAATACATCTTACCTCAACTGAACTGATACATAACGTATTTTCGAAACAGCCAACGTTTAAACTCAACATTTCTACTAATATACTTACATTTATAAACATCGGTTGAAGTCGTCGCTGTCGGCCCGTCACCTTTGATTTTCCCGGCGGCTTGTCTTCTTCTACGGTTATTTGACCCCCGGTGATTTGTGGGATAGCGTAGTGACCAACCGTTGCATACTGTGGAGGTAGTAGGCCATCCGGGTACTTTTCGCCTACTAGTTGATGCCTATTAAGCATTCGGACGTACTACTACTGTGACGTACTGCGTCTCGCCTACTATTCAGTACGTTAGTATGAGTATTCGGATGCAGCCTCTGGGTCCGCCGAGGTGAGTGGGGGATGGTTGCACCCATGGGAATGGTATCCGGACATTTGGAATAGTGCAATACTCATTTATATTTTGCAGATCCGATGATTTCATCATTTCCCAATAGGTTTGTGATTGTATTTACAAAAAGAAGTGTTCTAACCACAACATTATTTATCTTAGACACCTATATTAGGAAAAGGACAAAAATAAGAGTGCAGTTTGAAGTGTGGACTCAGTGTTGCCAGATTGGGCGGGTGCCCGCCCAATTGGGCTTCTTTTATATCGGCTTTATTTTATATCGGGGGAAAAAAAGCTGTAGGCGGGTAAATAACATTTTGAGTTCAATGGTTCTCTATGAGAAAAACGTCATCGGGCGTTTTTTTGCTGAAGACGGCGGGGCGATTGGGCGGAAATCAGTCAACCCAATCTGGCAACACTGTGTGGACTTTCCAGTTAGTTAGAATGGTTAGGTAGCAAGAGCAAGTGAAGATCAATAAACAGAGTGATATCAATAACGTTGTCACTGCGTTTGTTGACTTGTGTTTAAGATAATTAATAATAGGTTTATTTGTGTTATTTGCTTTCTCCCTCCCGTGATTTTGTCTATATGGCGAATATAAGACGACCCCCGTTTTTCAGCCTATTTTTAGGACAAAAACCTCCTCTTATATTCGGGTATATACGGTACCGAGGTGTCCCGACCGGAGTGTTAGGACACTGCTTAGTTTTTTCGGAACAGTGCTACTAACCGGAGCGAAGTAAAATTCAGCCACTGTGAAACTGGTCCCTCAAAATGTAATGCGATCATTGAGATGCAAGGTTAGTTTTTTTTCTAACATTTTTTTTATCAACAAAGACATCGATAGTCTGACGTTATAATTAATTTGCCTCGGGTGTACTGCTTTAACCCTCTCTGGTAAGACTGTTTTAGTGGCAGACTAGAACATACCATTGACTTGCACTAGCCTAGTACCAGCAAACTCTGCAATTAGAAGGACTGGATGAAATGAGCTGAAAAGATAGATAGATAGACAGATAGACACTTTATTGATACCCATGGGGAAGTTCAAGGAAACGGTCTCCACGGATAAATATCACACTGGCTAACCTGGAAATGACGTCCTATTCACCCCTTGCCAATGATGTCATAAAAATTTGCGCCACAGCAAAATGGCCTAGCTGGACGGCGAGAAGACAAGTCGAATCAATGGGTTCTCATGGGACGTATAGCATTAAATGTAACCTTCATAATGCCCTTCCACCACTGTTTGCATATTGTTTGTAATTAGGGATGCACCGATCTGATATTTGGATCGGATATCGGCCCCGATATGAACAAAATAGCTGGATCTTGGATCGGAAAAAATGAGCAGATCCATGGGCCGATCCGAATTTAAGAGTCATTGCATGAGAAAACCAGGCAGAGGTGGGAAGATGGGGGTCGGCCAAATCGGCTCATACTTTGTATATGTGATAAGTATGTGGAACTATGAACAGCCATATACTTAAAACCCTCCAGCTGTTTTTTGTTATGGAGTTCTGGGACCCCTCTCAGAGACCCTCAAAAATCCAACAATTCATGGCTGAAAATGACTGAAATTGCCATTTCTACCCTGATTATCCTGATAAAGATAACCGAGGGGTTATCTACACCACTGAAAGCAGAATTTTCCTCCCTCTAAATTTCGGTCATTTTTAAGAAGCATTATCTCGTATTCGCAGTGGCTTTGGTGGATGGTTTTACTGTTGCTGGAGAAAGGAACATCTACTGATTCAAAAACAGTTGTCGTCTAATTGGGCCACACATAATGTGTGCCGTGCCAGGAGGGTTTTTAGCAGGATTTGTCGAGTTTTGGCCTATGATAAACCATATTCAGATCGCCATCACATGGCCATACCATGGCATTACATCACAAACAGATGTAATGCCAGATGTTTGCGATGTAATGGCATGGTATGGCCACTCGGTGGCGATCTGAATAGTCTAGTTTCAAATGTATGACAACCAAGAACAACAATGCATGCAGAGGTCTGCACTCTTTGAGTGCTTTTCTAGTTAATTAAAGCTTTCTTTAACAATTTGTCATACAGTGACACAAAAAATTACCATAAATTACCCTATAGTGAGATATTATTACCTGGTTTATTATACTCCAAAACCCGAAAAAAACCCGTAAAGACCCTCCTGGCACGGCGCACATTATGTGTGGCCCAATTAGATGACAATTGTTTTTGAATCAGAAGATGTTCCTCTGTCCAGCAACAGTAAAACCATCCACCAAAGCCACTGCGAATGTGAGATAATGCCTCCTAAAAATGACCAATTTTAGAGGGATGAAAATTCTGCTTTCAGTGGTGCAGATAACCTCCTAGTGCACCTTTTGGTCTTTAAAACTATTCTACCTAAGCTCTATGGAAACATAAAGCTCATGTTCATATCTTTATCAGGATAATCAGGGTAGAAATGGCAATTTCAGTCATTTTCAGCCATGAATTGTTGGATTTTTGAGGTTCTCTGAGAGGGGCCCCAGAACTCCACAACAGAAAAGAGTTTGAGGGTTTTAAGTATATGGCTGTTCATAGTTCCACATACTTATCACATATACAAAGTATGAGCCGATTTGGCCGACCCCCATCTTCCTACCTCCTGCTGGTTTTGCCTGGTTTTCTCGTGCAATGACTCTTAATTTAGTTTCAAAAAAGGGCTGAGCCATGATGACGCGCAACCAGCCATTTAGCGCCGCTGTAGCAGCAGCTCACTGTTTCGGGTTAGAGTGTGCCTCACCTCACTGTGTGCTCTGAGTGTCTAAATTCATGGATGGGATAAATACAGATACCAAATTTATGTCATAGGATCAAAAGAATATCTATACTAACCACCTTTTGTCATAGATTAATTACGATCTTCATGCGTTTTGTTGCATTTAGGCAACACGTTTAATGTGTAACAGTCAACACAAAATAGGCTACTCAAACTAAACACATTAACATTTTCATTTCATCTGTAGGCTATAAACTGTTCTTGGTATCAAGACATGCAAATGTTCAAATTGGCTGTTAAAAACTTCTCATTTATTAGATAAAACGTACAACTTCTGCCGTTTACCACCATTCGAACTCCGTGTGAACTAATTAGTTTATCGTGGGGAAACTGAGGGACAGTACCTATGAGTAAATAGAGGGGTTTTGCGGGTCACACCATTTTGGCAGGGGTGTTTCAATGTATGTCAGTAATTTGGGATTTTTTTCTGCAAATTATGCATTTGTTGAGTTTCATGTCAGCTAGTTAGATTTATTATTTAGTAATGACTGTGAACTGGAATTTAAATGCTGTTCCAAGTTGCTGCTGGTGCACAACTGTTTATTTTTAGTGCTAGTAATATAATCAATAATGATGATAATAGTAATAATGATAATGATAATAGTAATACTGATAATAATAATAATAATAATACATCACCTTTATATCTAAGTGTTATTTTATTAGGTTTTGTTCTTAGGAAAGTATTGTTTAGTTAGGGAAAGAATGTTTAAGTCAAGCCTGATGCCTCCACATGGTGAGGTATACAGTTTATTGATTAACAATAGTATCGGATCGGTATCGGATATCGACCGATACGCAGAGCCCAGGCATCGGTATCGGTATCGAGACTGAAATATCGACCGATACGATATCGACCGATACGCAGAGCCCAGGCATCGGTATCGGTATCGAGACTGAAAAAGTTGGATCGGTGCATCCCTATTTGTAATGAATCAACATCCGATTACTTGATACTAGGGCTGGGACTCGATTAAAAAAGTAAAAATTAGAGGCTTTGTAATTAATTAAAGAGGAACTATGCAGGATTGGCGATTTCATCTCTGGTTTCGGTTTCGTTTTTCGTTTTCGCTCGTTTTATGCTTGCATATTTCTCTTCAGCGCTTCCCCGACAGCTTTAGCGTGTATATTTATACATATACAGTATAGGCTATATATAAATATATAAATTGCAAGCGTGGTTCTTCTTCTTCCTTACACGTCTCAGACTTCCAGATGTAAACAAGGAGCGATCGTCTCCTGCAGAAACTGCAAGGTTGCAATAGCGGATAGGGACACTGGGTGCGGGAGGAAATATAACTGTTTTCGAAGAAACTGGTCGGTCAAGCAAAACAACAATTTCTGAGCGATTTTATGACAATGAAAAAGTTGCATAGGGTCTCTTTAATCGAAATTAATCGCATTTTAATCGCATATAAATATTTGACCTGAGAACAGTGAGAAGTATTTTTTTCACATGGATTTTTAGTATACCATTGAATAATGACTGAATACAAGCAACAAAAATATTGTTTAGTCCAACAGACCAGTGCAATTTTTGCCATAAAGTGTAGCAATACCATATTTAGAAATATAGTACATTTCAGAAAGACCAGGGAGCAGTGACAGCAGCAGTGACTCCGAAAACAGCTAAACCAATGATATAAGTACTTTTACTGATATGAGTTATCACACTGAATTGTAACCTGTTTGTCTGATTCATTAATTGTTTGCTTTTTAATTGCTACTTAACGTTAACAGGTTTACTCCACAGTAACAGCCTAATCCAAAATCGTCAAATCCTTAATTTCGATAGAATAAATAAAGCTATCCCACTTGTGACAGAATGTTACAAATGTTAGACATTGTAATACAAATAATAGATATTGCATACATATCGCAACTATATACTGTAACTGCAGAAACTGAGCAGTGCTAAAATTAATATCAGTTAGCAGATTACTTATTTCTTGTATCTTGTTTGACTTGATAGGCTATTATTGAAATTGAATTCCCTCTAAATGTGTTATGGGCCAGAAGGACTGTCTGGATGGTGAGAATGATAAAAATATGATTTAATCTAGTAAAAGTTAACTTCACATGGTATTTTAACAACAATAAAGGGAATAGAATCCTACTGATTACAATGGAATGTTCTGTATTTTAATTTTTTAAAAATACCTTTGATTTCAGAAGCTCTTACATTCTAATTACATGTACAATCAAGGTATCAGATGAAAGTCCAATCTTTTGAAAGGTGTGCTCAGTTTGTTTCTAGCATAAACTACCAGGGAGATATGGCCCAGGATTCATGATATAATTACATCTTTTAAGCATGATTTGGTGATTCCTTTGCCCCCTGGGTATATTGTATCGAAGCCAACGTTTCCATTCTTACTCATCCTCACAAATGTGCACTCAGACACCTAGTTGGCCAATCCGCAACAAGAGGTAATGACGCTAGTTTAGAAATTGAAAGTGGTTGTCGTAAATGGCATAGGCAACACCTGTAAACATAAAGAAGTGGAAAACTGAATTAGAAGAATGTATACATTTATGCACAGCTGAGGTGGGCCCTCTAATTCTACACTAATTACACTGCCAGTGCGGTTTATCATCAGTTTGTAAAGGCTAGGCGAAGTAGGAAAGAATATTAGGAATCCCTGATCAATGTGATGGACCAATCATTTCAAAGTTATCTCAAATTCTAAAACAGATAGTTCCGGTCCTTGATTGTGATTGGCTGAATTGGCGTTCGACGTTGTATATATCACAATAACCTCACACCTTGACCGCATTTCATTCTATAGTAATGCGCTACCACAAAACTAGCACAAACATTAGAGTGGCTGCGTCTCGTTGTTGCATGGCAACCATTCATAAGGAGGGAATACAGTGCCCTTCATAATTATTGGCACCCCTGGTTAAGATGTGTTCTTTAGCTTCTAATAAATTCTTTTTTTTTCCAAATAATATAGGACCACAATTAAAAAAAAAACGTAAAATCCAACCTTTGATACAAGTGCATTTCTTCAGAAGGAAAAAAGTCCCACATTAAGAAATAATTATTTTACATCAAATCATGTGTGCCACAATTATTGGCACCCCTGATGTTAATGCTTTGTACAACCCCCTTTTGCTAATAAAACAGCACCTAATCTTGTCTTATAATGTTTCACAAGATTAGAGAAAACAAAAAGAGGGATCTTCGACCATTCCTCTTTGCACAAAATCTCCAAATCATCCAACGACCTGGGTTCTCTCCTCTGCACTCTCCTCTTCAGCTCACCCCACAGGTTTTCAATGGGGTTGAGGTCTGGGAA